>NC_132899.1:3701458-3858958 GCF_030463535.1 Salminus brasiliensis | reverse complement strand
TTACCAAAAAAGACCAAATAGCACCAGCACCATCCCCCTCATTTGGGTATAAACTCAAAACAGACTGAGTCTCCAGCTGAAGGTATGGCGGCGGCGCCAGAGAGTGTGATGACAAACATTCTGTCATCCAGGAATTCTCAGAAAACTGAAAAACACTAGGTTGGTAACCTCAAGGTATTCAGCACCTTGAAAACTTGTTGAATGGCCTATTCTGTAACTTCAACAAGTTATAGGTCATAAATACACGCCTGTGGAGTTACCGCAGGTAGATATGGAGTACCTTGAACACTTACAAGTACAGATTTGGGTCTTGAAGACCTACTCTAGCTTTGAGAGGACATTTACACCATTTGTACCAGAGAAGACCAAATAGTACCAGCACTGTCCCCACTGTCTGAGTATAAACTCTAAACAGACAGAGTCTCCAGCCGAGGGTATGGTGGAGGAATTCTCTGAAAACTGTCGGGAATCCAGGAGATTGCTCTACTGTTGAGATGGAAGGGGGTTAAAGACAATGCCTCTAATTATAAAACACAGTTAAAGGGTAACAAACATGAAGCACTCTCAAAAACGGAGGAGGTTGACCTTGCTAAACAACTAGCATGGATGTATGCATTTTGTTATCTCTGTTGTCCAGCTAGTCTCAGACCCTCAGATACACTTTGAGGGATTGATTGAGTGAGAAGCTCAGCATTTAACCACTTAGATCCTGTACTTAAGCCCTCACTTCTTCAGTTTAACAACTACATTACTGTTAGAATTCACACCAATTCCATAGGCCCTAAAATAGAGCCCAGTGGGACTCCACTAGATATTCAACTGTAGCTTGTAAGCTCACTGTGGTGGAAACCTCACGGGTCTGTATTCAGTATCTTCTTGTTGAAGATCAAATTCTGTACTTGTTTGCTAATTCTATTGCTATATATTATTATTCTATTGCTATTATTATTATTATTATTATTATTATTATTCTATTGCTAATTCTCTATGACGCAAAGGTGACCTGTTTAGCAAGGTGTAATAGACTCTATAAACAACTAGCATAGATGTATGCATTCTGTTATCTCTGTTGTCCAGCTTGTCTCAGAGCCTCAGATACACTTTGAGGGATTTAGTGAGTGAGAAGCTCAGCATTTAACCACTTAGATCCTGTACTTAAGCCCTCACTTCTTCAGTTTAACAACTACATTACTGTTAGAATTCACACCAATTCCATAGGCCCTAAAATAGAACCCAGTGGGACTCCACTAGATATTCAACTGTAGCTTGTAAGCTCACTGTGGTGGAAACTGACATCAACAAAAGTGACCTGTTTATAGAGTCTATTAGACCTTGCTAAACAACTAGCATGGATGTATGCATTTAGTATTTGGGCCCCTGTTAGCATTGGTGCAATCAAATACTGTTTGGCCAGTGTTTCTGAAACCCAGCGAGTTGAAAGACAGTGAGGTGAAACCTGGCTTCGCGCCTCTTTCGGGATGCCTGTGCTGCCACGTAGTGTTTTTATTCTCGCTCTGTGTTCTATAGCTGTCTTTGTTCGCAGTGGCCGTGCGTTGATGGATGACCGGGCTGCTAATTTGCATGCTTTACATGGCTGTGGACAGGCGCTGAACCTGTTTGCAGGACTGTAAAGGTGATGCGGGTTCATAAATCTCCAACACAATGCAAGCGCTCATTATCCGGCGGGTGAGACGCACATTCTTGCAGTGTCATCCTGATCCACCTCAGCGTCGCCGTGCGCCTTCCAGCTTCTCTTTAAAACCCCTTACGCACCTGAAGCCAAAAAAACAGCGTCCAGCCAAACCAGCCGAGCCACATTTAGCATAGCTCCTGAATTACAGCTTCCTCACGATGTTTATGTTGTGGCATTCTCTCGCACCTCCACCTTACCCTCGGCTGGAGGCTCACTGAGGTTTGCACTGCCAGAACTGTGGGTACTGGACTGGTACAACGTGTGGTCTTCTGTGGTACAAATGATGTCAATGTACTCTCAGAGGTATGGAAGGTCCTCAAGATCCTCCAGAGTGATTATAGGGTGTCTTGTAGTGATTCTCTCGCCTGTATTGTGCCCTGGTAACTTTACGTGGTCTGACAGACACTCGGTGGCTGAGCTGCTCTCTGTGAGCTGTTCCTCCTAAACTCTTCCACTGTTCAATAATAACACCACTCACAGCTGATGGAGGAAGATCTAGGAGGTCTAAACCTCACCAGCTGACTTCTTGTTGTTGGTGCAGCGGTGTCTCCTATTACATACAGAACCACGCTGGAGTTCAGTGAGCTCTTCAGAACCTCCCGTTCTTTCACTAATGTGTGGAAGAGAGGCCGACTGCAAGGCTAGGGGCTTGATTTTAGACACCTGTGCACTGTTAAAAGTATAAGATTGTTGAAGAACTTCTAGAAGAACCTCTTAAGGTGCTTTAGGAAACCTTCATGAAGCTTTTCTTCTAAAAGCCTTCCATTTGAAGGTTCCTCAGAACACCTAAGAGGTGAAGAGCTTCCAAAAGTTCCTCAAGGATCTTAAACTTTTAACAGTGAAGCAATGGGAGTGAAGGAAACACCTGAATTCAGCGCTTATGGTGTGTCTCATAGTGATTGTCTCTCCTGTATTGTCTTGTAGTGTCTTGTTCAAAAAGTAGTCTGGGCTAAACACTCCATAACTTCAGCATGAATGGGTGGGGCTAAACTGCTGGAGGTGAAATGGGTGGGGCTAAACTGCTGTAGGCTGTTTTTTTTATAATTTGGTTGTTTTTTAGATCTTTAGGAGCTTAGTTTTTATATCTGGCCTCTGAAAACATGCTACCAGACTCCTCTAAAATGATATTGTGGATCACGTATAACTACACAGCTGAAAATCTGATGAAAAAACACCCAAACCACAAGAGGTTGACAGTTCCCAGAGAGAATCAGAGCTCTGATCAGGGCCTGGGGATAAAGGTCAATCAGAGGACAGAGCCAGGTCGTTGACCTCGCTTTAGAAAGATGAAGAAAACACCAAACATTGTTTTTTCCTGAAGAGCAAGTTTCTGAACATGAGGTTTCACATTACACTGTGAGAATGAAAGGTGCTGTACAGGGACATCTCTGTTGTTCAAGGTGTATGTTCTTCTCCAAAGGTTCTTCAATGGTTCCTTAGTACAGGAAATGGGTCTATACATGATCTACTCTCTGAATAAAGTGTATGGATCTGTGAAAGTACTCTCAGAGGTAAGGAAGGTCCTCGAGATCCTTGTTGAAGGTACCGAATAGGCCATTCAGCAGGTTTTCAAGGTACTGAATTTCTTAAATACCCTTATGACTCGTGCCGCAGAGACTCAAGACTTGAACTTTCACCAAAGAAACTTAAGACATGAACTCAAGGGACTCAAGACATGACTCAGGCTCACGTCCCAGAGACTTGAAGCTCTTCTTATCACGACTTGTCCACATCACTGCAATGTAGTACATAATCAGATTCTTGACCTTAGAACCCCCAGACAGTCGAGGCTGGACCAAACTAAGCTGATATAAGTACAACAATTAATTTAGCGATTATTTAGCCACTCATGCCTCAACTTCAAGACGTCTGGACTATCTGGACTCACACTTGGGTCTCAACTTGGACTTATCACACCTCAGAGACTCCAGACTTGACTTATCACATAAAGTGAATGCTTGCGTATTGTTCCACAATCAAAATAAGTGGTTTATCACTAATTAAAAGAATTTGGTGACTATTAATTGAGTCATTTTTAGATTACTAATAATCAAAGGTGACCGCCGCACTGAGAGGCCTCGTCTCTGAACGCAGCGACAGCTAAACAAGAGGGTCAGTTTCTGAGAACTCCAGGACGGTTTCTGGGAACTCGGCAAGGAACTCTCAGAAAGACAGATTCCAAACCTCCTCCACTGCAGCAGATCTGCGCTGAAGTTCAGTGAGGTTAGGCGACGCTCCGAAAATATTGACTCTTGGCGAGAGGTCCAGCTGCAGCCCGTCCAGCTGCCTTACAAAAAACAGCCTAAAAGAAGCTCCACAGGTCAAACTCAAACTTTGTCCGGAGAGAGCCAGGAGGTCATTATCCAGATCACTGCTGTCCAAACAAAACTTCGTATCTCAGACAGAAGAAGCATTCTGTTCATGTACCTTCATGGGTCTGTATCCTACATTTCGACCACTAACGTTTTAAGATATGTGTAAATGAGCTTTAGTATATGGACTAAAGTATTGGGACACCTACAGGAGCTTTTATGACGTCTCATTCTAATCCCATAGGCATTATTAATATAGAGCTGGCCCCCCTTTGCTCTAAGCTCTACCAGCAGCAGCAGGTCTGGAGCTCTGCTGCAGTTATTGAGTCAGTTGGAGGCTTTTCTGCACTCGGCCCTGACCCGCTCTGTAACTTTACGTGGTCTGACAGACACTCGGTGGACGCTGAGCTGCTCTCTGTGAGCTGTTCCTCCTAAACTCTTCCACTGTTCAATAATAACACCACTCACAGCTGATGGAGGAAGATCTAGGAGGGAGGGTCTAAATTTCACCAGCTGACTTCTTGTTGTTGGTGCAGCGGTGTCTCCTATTAAAAACAGAACCACGCTGGAGTTCAGTGAGCTCTTCAGAACCTCCCGTTCTTTCACTGATGTGTGGAGGAAAGGCTGACTGCATGACTAGGGGCTTGATTTTAGACACCTGTGCACTGTTAAAAGTATAAGATTGTTGAGGAACTTCTAGAAGAACCTCTTAAGGTGCTTTAGGAAACCTTCGTGAAGCTTTTCTTCTAAAAACCTTCTATTGTGAAGGTTCCCCAGAACACTTAAGAAGTAAAGAGCCTCCAAAAGTTCCTCAAGGATCTTATACTTTTAACAGTGAGGCAAAGGGAGTGAAGGAAACACCTGAATTCAGCGCTTATGGTGTGTCTTATAGTGATTGTCTCTCCTGTATTGTCTTGTAGTGTCTTGTTCAAAAAGTAGTCTGGGCTAAACACTCCATAACTTCAGCATGAATGGGTGGGGCTAAACTGCTGGAGGTGAAATGGGTGGGGCTAAACTGCTGTAGGCTGTTTTTTTGACAATTTGGTTGTTTTTTAGATCTTTAGGAGCTTAGTTTTTATATCTGGCCTCTGAAAACATGCTACCAGACCTCTCTAAAATGATATTGTGGATCACGTATAATCACACAGCTGAAAATCTGATGAAAAAAGACCCAAACCAGAAGAGGTTGACAGTTCCCAGAGAGAATCAGAGCTCTGATCAGGGCCTGGGGATAAAGGTCAATCAGAGGACAGAGCCAGGTCGTTGACCTCGCTTTAGAAAGATGAAGAAAACACCAAACATTGTTTTTTCCTGAAGAGCAAGTTTCTGAACATGAGGTTTCACATTACATTGTGAGAATGAAAGGTGCTGTACAGGGACATCTTTGTTGTCCAAGGTATACATTCTTCTCCAAAGGTTCTTCAATGGTTCCTTAGCACAGGAAATGGGTTTATACATGATCTACTCTCTGAATAAAGTGTATGGATCTGATTGCATTTAACCTCACTAGAGCATCAGTGAGGTCAGGTACTGATGTTGGGCCTGATGATGGAGGAGTTCCACAAGCCCAGCTCATCCCAAAAGTATTGTGTGGAGCTCCATCACTGCAGAGACAGCTCCACTGCTCCATAGGCCAACACTGTGGGGCTTCATACCCCTCCAGCCCACAATCAGCACAGGGTACGCCTCAAGAGATCCACAATATACTTCTTTTTGGAGATTGAGTGAAAACCCCTGCATTTGCTAAAAGTAGCTGAATCCATTCATTAGAAGGTGTGTCCACATACCTTTGGACACACAGTGTAGAAGTACAAAAATCTGCCTTCTTTAGGGGTAGTGTGATCCTGCAGCAGGGTGGATGCTGACTAGGCGGGTTTGCATACATGGCCAAGATATTTCACTAACCACAATGAGCAGGAACATCTGAAACATGGAGGTCCATCAGAAAGACCACCATCCTAGAGTTTCTCTACACACATTTCAAAGCAGAAAAGCTTGTATTTCAGTCTCAGAGAGCACCAGGATTTTTTCCACCTTCTGGAAATGATCAATTCCATAGAAGAACCTCCTTTGGTTCCATAAAGAACCAGAGTTGTGGGAGAGTGAGTGTGAAGATCTTTAAAAAGGTTCTTCAAAGGTGATTCTTCTATGGCATCACTCAGTATGGACCGGGATGGAGAGGCAAACTCAGAAGACCTTGGGCTGGAGCTCAGGGCAGCTTCAAAGAAGGGTGAAGAAGTAGTTGAGGCGAGCTGGAGAAAAAGGTTGGAGATTGGGTGGAGGTGGATGTGCAAAGTTGTATGTCACAGAGGTAAAGTGAGAGTGGGGGGCGGAGGTGGTCCCTCTCTCAAATGTAGTTACGTCATAACTCCACTTTGTAGCACTCGAGGAATACTGGTGTGTTGCATCGCAGATATTTATATAAACAATAATCCACTCAACAGCACCGCGGTGGTCAGTTCTTCAGGAGAGTCAGGCCTTCTCAGTCCAGAAACCACACACCAAGCAATAGAGGAGAAGTGATCCTGGGCCACGCTGGAATAAGCGCTGGAATAAACATCGGAGCTGATCCTTTTCAAACTCACAACACAAATAAATCAGGCTGAAATACAACAGCAGGGATATGAAACAGTCCACCCTGTCCTGGGCAAGTGGTGGGGGGTCAGCACCAGAGTTTAGAAGAACATCTGGGCATCTTCCCAACATCAGCATCTGCAGTAACAGCGGAGTCAGTTCAATTACACACAGCAGACTCGAGAGTGCGTCTGATCCTGAGGAGGACTGTCGGGGGCGTTGTAGACGGACCGTGACCATTCAGACCGACATCTCAGTCTTATCCAGTTTTGAAGTGACTTAGCTTATCAACGAGAGTTTGGTGTTCAGGTTGACCAGTTCAGTCCATAGTAAGCTGACCAGGTAAGGAATGCTGGCAGTAAACGTAAAGACTGGCACATAGGTGGCGCAATGGGGGTGTTCGTTTGAGTGGTTTGAGACCATGCAGCGAGCCTTTGCAGCTCAAGCACTGGTTCTGCCATCAGGAGGTCACTGGTTTAATCCCCGGGGATGCCATTATTCATGTCCTGTGTCTATTCAGGACACGGCCAAAATAGCTCATTCATTCATGGGCGTTTAAGAGAGCTACAGGGTGGGGGTGCTGTGGGAGCTCACCGATTAGTGATGTCACTCTATCTAAAAACAGGTGGGGAAAAAAAAGCCCAAAAATCAAGTTTAAATGAAAGGGAAAGCAAGCAAACCTGGATGAGCCAGTCTACTGAAAAACACTCTCAGATATGAGGCTTAATGATAGGGGCAGTGGTGCTCAGTGGTTAGAGCTCCAGGCTATTGATGACAGGGTTGTGGGTTCGATACCCGGGCTCGGCATGCTGCCACTGTTGGGCCCTTGAGCAAGGCCCTTCACCCTCTCTCAGCTCCCCGGGTGCTGCAGTTGGCTGCCCACCGCTGCCCAGTGTTCACTACCACAGATGGGTCAAATTCGGAGGACATATTTTGCTGTACAGGTGTGAATTGAGCCTCGGTTAGCTGGAACACGACCGGTGCTAAGCAAAGACTACAGAACCAAACACCACAAAAAAGATATGCTAGTACCTGGGGCTGTACGATACTGGGGTAAACAGTATCGCAATTTTTACATTTTTCCTGCGATATTTAAAAACACAGGGAAATAATACAGGAATTTTCACCAGATTTCACCAAAACTTATCAAATGTCAATAACCTGATATGTCATGATGTAGTTCGTGAGCTACCACGCCACGTGATAGACCAGGGTTCGATTCCCGGTCTGGGTGACTTGTTGCTTCGCTACACCAATAAGAGTCCTTGGGCCAGACTCTGAACACTACATTAGCTCACCTCTGTAATGAGCTATAAAATAAGCTATACTAGGTAGCTATAATCTGCCTGTGAGAGCAGTGTGAATTAGTCAGTGTCCCAGAATCCTCTGGGAGATAATATGACTCTTTACGTGACTCCTCACTTCTATCCACGGTCACGCTCTCCTGAATTCTAGCGATAGACACCTGTGTATTTGATCTTATGACTATCTTAGCATAGTAGTTAATCCCATTCTTGGTGACCTATTGAGCGTTATTGATGTATGCATGTATATCTGTCATGTCCGAACTTTTTTCCGTGTTTTTCAACCTTGCCCTTTCGCCTCTTCCCGTTGGATTATTTACCTGTGTTTTGGTTTCTGGATTACGACTCTTGCTTGTATTTTGCACAACGTTTTGCCTTGGTAGCATGGTAGCATTTAATTGAATTTGCCATACGGGCCACTGCACAGCCAGCGATCTAACTAAACATGGCGATGAGGATGCTAAAACGATATTCTGCGCAGCCGTGCTAGTAGCTAAGCTAATGCTAATATCTTCTATCTCCTGATTTTCAGCCATTATATTGTTTTAATGGTCAGACCAACAGTTTAACATTGATTGGATGACCGATAGTAGTTTGAGTCAGTATGACGGTATGACAACACTGGATACCACCCAATCCTAGCGGGCAGTCCCAGAGAACATAACTAGCCTTGCTCTGTCTGGGTGGGTAGGGCGGTCTTCCATCCCCCGTGGTGCTAGACGGTCATCTGTTAGCGGACATAACCGAATTAGCAGTCTTGGAGGAAGATCATGCTAACTTTCCCAGCCCACTTCTCCCAGCTGTTGTAGCATTGGGTCATACGACAGTCTGGGGGGTGGGAGGGGGTCCCATCAGAGGTGTGTGTTTGTGGGTATCAGTGTATTGGAATGTGTTCAATGATACAGATAAATCCTGATTTAAAGACCTGGACATCAGCCAATACTGTCAACCAACCGATCAGTCCAACCCTCCTCCTCCAGAGCCGTAGGTGGAAACCACTGACAGCAGTTACGCCACCCACCGCTATTGATCAGCGATTGCCTCCTAACGGCCTCCTGACGGACAGATCAGGACTGGCCAGATGGTGCTTGCTGCACTCGGTCCAGATTTAATGCAGAGCTGTTTTTACACCAGCTTTTCCTTATGCACTGTGTGTCCAAATGTTTGTGGACACTCTTTCTAATAAATACATTCAGCTACTTTAAGTGGCACCATGTCTAATGCCAGGCGTGGGCTAGAGGGGTGAAAAAGCCCCCCAGCATTGAGCTGTAGAGCAGTGGAAGAGCTGTGTGCTCTGGAATAATGTACTGTACTTTTGGGAGGAGTTGGGGGGATGAGGCGTGTTGGTGATCATCCAACATTCTGACCTCTTGTTGTTGAATGCAATCAAATCCTCACACAAGGCTTCACAATCTAGTAGAAAGATTACTTCCCTGGACAGTTGAAAGTTACTCCAATAAAGTAATGGAGTATTTTCTGAATACATTCAATTTTGGAAGAAATAATGAATGAGCAGGTGTCCCAATACTTTTGTCCATATAGTGTATTTGAAGAACCAGATAATGAACCAGAACTATGGACTTTGCTAAGCCCTGAAGAACATCTTTTTTAACCACCTTAATGAGGAAAAAGTGGGCTAGATGTTAACTGCTCTAGAAGACGCAGGCCAACGGTTTAACCTTCCGGCTGAAAGAGCTGCAATCTGAGCCGTTAACACCCGCTTACAGCCTGTTCTTCACTCGGAGGAACACAGCGATGAAAGTGACCATGCAAATCAAACATTACTCAGAAACGTCCAGACGAGATTTGCAGCTGGCGCTCAGTTCTGTCTGCAGTTCCTCCATTACTGACTTTTAAACTCAGATAAAAGAAATCACTCAGAGATCAAAGTCTACCAGAGTCTGCAGTACACACACTTCATACATACACACACACACACACACACACACACACACACACACACTCACTTTAACCAGTAAAACCAGCAGATTTAGTACAATCGCATCCAGTGTTTATTCTACTGTTTTGTGTGCTAATTTATAATAGTTAGCACACAAAACTTTATAATAATCATTATTATTATTATTATTATTACTATATATATATATATATATATATGCTCACATCATGCATCAATTATTATTATTATATAAAAGTTATGGCACACTAATTATTAACTGCTTTTATGTATTTACTTGTCCTTTCTAAGGTGTTTTCTAAGATATTACTACTACTACTAATAATAATAATAATATTAATAAAAATGTTTTAATTAGGCAACTAATGATTTTACTGTCTTTAAATTTTTTAATTTATTATTTAACTATATTTTTATTCACTTGTCTTTTTAAAATTATTGTATAAGATATTATACTAATATCACTACTAATCAATCATTTTATTATTATTATTATTATTATTGTTAATAATAATAATAATAATAATAATAATAAAGTTTGCTTGCTTGTTTTTAATTGCTAATAAAGTTTTGTTAACCTGTTGGTTTTAAACTGTCCCCGGTACACACCAGCGCGCGCACACACACACACACACACACACACACACATAGGTAAATAAAGAGACGTGATCTGGCGGGGCAGCGCGAGCACAGCACAACGAAAGAATCTGCGCGAGCTGCATTTCACTTTGTCCCATACACATACACACACACACACACACACACACACACACACACACACACACACACACAAGGATATAACACACCCAACCCAAACCAAGGTAACAGAAGACATGGCAAACACACACACACACACACACACACACACACACAGTAGCGCGCGCGCTACTCACCGGAGTGTCCAGCGTTTCTCCAGAGCTCTGAGCAGCACAAAGAGACAGAGTGACTAAACTCCACACTCCCTCCCTGTCCGAGCATGAGTGTGTGTGTGAGTGTGTGTGTGTGTATGAGTAAGTGTGTGTGTATGTGTGAGTGTCAGCTTTAGCCCCGCCCTCTTTCCCCCGTCCCTCCCCCCCAGCGCCCCTTAAAGGGCCAGAGTCACTTTAATTCACAGCAGGCTGGAGGGAGGGATGGACTCTGAGCACGCTGGCAAAGTTGTCCTTTACTGGGAAAGACTGCTGGTGCTCCTCCACTGACTCTCTAACAGGGGGAGAACGGCGTCTCCGTCATTCCCACTCCGGGCCGGAGCACTGCTGCTGTTACTGCACTATGGAGGTTTGGTGGTGGAGCTGCAGGAGGAGAACCTCTCTCCAGAACTGCTGCTGTGTAACGCTGCAGAACCCATAGAGTCATATTAGTGTAAAATCCTGTAGTGTTACTCTACCGCCTCAGCCCACATGCTGCTCTCTGGATCTCCCAGCTTGTCCAGAAATGCATGTGTACAGCCGCCTGTCCATGAGGGGGCGCTCAAAGCGTGCTTTGCATTTACTGCAGTGGAGCAACAGTGAATTTCACTCCTCCTCCACCTGTAGGGGGAGATCAGAAGCTAAAACTGCTGCAAGGATTTGATTGCATTCAGCCACAAGAGTGTCGTTAGTGAGGTCAGGATGTTGGATGATGATGATCACCACCCCCCCACCTTCTCATCCCCAATTTCCAACTCATCCAGGAAGTACTGGACGGAGCAGCACCATCCATCATTCCAGAGAACACAGTTCCTCCACTGCTCCACAGCAGCTCAATGCAGCTGGGGGGCTTTATACCCCTCCACTAGCCCCACATCTGGCTATAGCTGGCACAGTGCCAATAGGCTCATGTCTATTTATCTGCTTCAGAGAGTCCTATTCTATTGGCAGTACTTCTCTACAGGGACTGGACGAGCTGTGTGTCAGCAATGGGTGCAAAAAAAGGGGTGGCCATAAGTATTTGGACATATAGTTTTGTTGTTGTTGGGAGGGTTTTCATGTACGTTTAAACTGTCTGGGGGTAAATAAAGACAGGTCACATTAAAGAGCTTGTTTTTTATGCTTTTATTTAGAAAATATCATTTCTGTAGCCTCAGTATAACTCCGCTTGCCACACAGTCAGAGTTCAGCCGGGGCCGGTTTAGCGCGGGAAAGCTGTGGAGTAGAGTTAGCACTGGCTTTATCCAACCGAAAGTGTTTTACATCGTCTAATAAAGAATAAATACACCATCTCAGGGACTATAACACTCAGTATAATACACCACACACACTCACAGGCAGTGTGATGGGTTAGCAGTGGCAGCTAACACTGATAACAGCAATGTAGAGGCAGTGCCAATCAAAACACACACACACACACACACACACACACACACAGACACACACACACACACAAACAGTAGGACGAACACTACAGATCAAACCCAGAAGCAAACAGGTTTATAATCTGGATATTTTACACTTATTCAGTTCACCACCCACCAAAACCAGGGGCATGGTGTAGGCCCTGTGCTTTAGCCCCGCCCAGTGTTTTCACCCCCTCCAGCGAATCAGAGCTTCGTTATTAGTTAAATGTATCGTCTGTATTCTTCGTGATGCGGCTGCGCCCCTGCCTCCCCTAATTTAACCTATACAGAGATAGAAGGACTCTCTGGGACACGGACGGCTGTGGCATCACCAGCGATTAAACGAGGGATCTCCCAATCTAAGGGCTTGGGTTCTAATCATTTTTCTAATGATGATGGGTGCTTTCCTAGGGGTCCAGGTTCTTTTTCTTTGGGTTCAGGAGCTTTTTTAAGGGATTGGGTTCTTTTTCTCTGGGTCCAGGTCCTTTTTCTCTGGGTCCAGGTCCTTTTTTAAGGGATTGGGTTATTTTTTTCTGGGTTTGGGTCTTTATATAATGAATTAGGTTCTTTTTCTAAGGGATTGGGTTCTTTTTCTCTGGGTTCGGGTCCTTTTTTAAGGGATTGGGTTCATTGTCTTTGGGTTCGGGTCCTTTTTTAAGGGATTAGGGTCTTTTTCTAAGGGATTGGGTTCTTTTTCCCTGAGTTCAGGTTCTTTTTCTCTGGGCTCGGGTCTTTATTTAATGGATTAGGTTCTTTTCTTTAAGGGACTGGGTTCTTTTTCTTTGGGTTCGGTTCCTTTTTTAAAGGACTGGGTTCTTTCCTAAGGGATTGGGTTCTTTTTCTCTGGGTTCGGGTCCTTTTTTAAGGGCCTGGATTCTTTTTCTCAGGGTTCAGGACCTTTTTTTAAGGGAATAGGCTCCTTTTTTAAGGGATTGGGTTCTTTTTCTCTGGGTTCGGGTCCTTTTTCTCTGGGTTCAGGTCCTTTTTTAGGGGACTGGGTTCTTTTTCTCTGGGTTCGGGTCCTTTTTCTAAGGGATTGTTTTTTTTTCTCAGGGTTCAGGACCTTTTTCTAAGGGATTGGGTTCTTTTTCTCTGGGTTCGGGTCCTTTTTTAAGGGATTGGGTTCTTTTTCTCTGGGTTCGGGTCCTTTTTTAAGGGATTGGGTTCTTTTTCTCTGGGTTCGGGTCCTTTTTTGAGGGCCTGGATTCTTTTTCTCAGGGTTCATGACCTTTTTTTAAGGGAATAGGGTCTTTTTCTAAGGGACTGGGTTCTTTTTCTCTGGGTTCGGGTCCTTTTTTAAGGGATTGGGTTCTTTTTCTCTGGGTTCAGGTCCTTTTTTGAGGGCCTGGATTCTTTTTCTCAGGGTTCATGACCTTTTTTAAGGGAATAGGGTCTTTTTTAAAGGGACTGGGTTCTTTTTCTCTGGGTTCAGGTCCTTCTTTAAGGGATTAGGTTCTTTTTCTAAAGCATTTGGGTCCTTTTTTGAGGGCCTGGATTCTTTTTTCCAAGAGTCTGGGCTTCACTTTTTGAAGCGTTTGATTTCTTTGTCGGAGGACTTTGGGTTGGGGCTCTTTTTCTACACACTTGGGGTTGTGACATAATGTGAATCTGGCAGCTGCTCTTTACACTGTGTGTACATGTTGGAAGGGTTTGGCCATTTTGGGGGGTTTTACCAGGTTTTTGAGTGACGGCGACAACATTTCAGTCTTAAAGGCACAGTGTGTTTCATTCTGAACTCATTCGAACACGCTGAGTCCGGACTGTTTCTGTGGGCTCTTCATCGAGCTGCTGCACAAACGAACAACTTCCGTTGCTTCCGAACGTTTGTTCTGTAGTGTAGATCCGAAACGAGAGAACAGGGATGTTATTGGCTGCTTTGTGGGTTTGTACATCCATCAGTAAGCAATAAGAAAACGAGCCAGAGAGTTTTCAACTGATTCGAAATCACAGTTCATTAAATGGTGAATCATTTCTAGCAGTAAGCACGGCGTCTGGCGTCTGGCGGCGTATGTAAAGAAAAATAACCCTTATAATACCGACGGTGGATCAGTGGAGCTGATCGTGATCAGTGTCAGCACACACACAGTGAAACACATGCTCTTCTTTAAAGATATTTTCTCACAAAAATAAATAGAAATTTCTCCACTTATGGAAACTCCTTCATAATTCATCTTTTGGCTTGTATTCACACGTACATTACATGACCAAAAGTGCTGTAGGTGGACACCTGCTCCTCCATGCAGCGTTTCTTCTGAAATAAGAATTTGCTGGGGTAGCAGCTTTACACTACAACTAGAGGAGCATCATTTGATTGCATTCAGCTCTGCAAGAACGAGCGAGAACGCCGGTGAGGTCAGGTACTGATCTAGGTATTAGATGGATAGATGGAGCTCCATCACTCTGGAGAACCTCACAGCCCAATGCTGGGGCACACTGACCTTTGGGATGTGTGCTCACTCCTGCTCCAGAATGCCAGTCAGTGTTTTCCTATGGAGATTATACAAGCTGTGCACCTTAAATCAGCTGAACTCATGAATATTTAAAAAAAAGGGTGTCCACAAACATTTGGACATTTAGCATATGTAGATATGGATAAATATAAAATACTACTCTTCACACAAAGCAAAGCAAAGAAAAACAAGAAATGCAACAGTGTTCCCAACAATCCAACCAGTCCGACTCCAGTAGAGAACACATGTGATGTGCGATATGTGATGTCATCAGCAGATGGGTGATTATCGGTCCTTATCGGAACCCACTGGGCCCAACATGAAATCATAACTATCAACCGATTGGCTTTCTTCTCCTGGTAGGCCCAACACCAGCAGTCTACACTTCAGGGTTCTTCAGATCTTCAGTCCTGGAGGGCCCATGTCCAGTTTGGGAAATCACCAATCCAGTATGGACACTGGCCCTCTAGGACTGAAGAACCCTGGTCATATTCTTCATAGCAGATCCTCTCAAACTCCATCAGACTAGATGAGGAGCATCGGTGAGCTGCCATCTTCAGGTCTCTCCACAGATGTTCTATGGGGTTTACATCTGGGGCATGGCTGGGCCACAGAAGGTGTACAAGCCTCCCTGTCCCTGCCACTGAGAAGCACCCCATAGTGCGATGCTACCACCACCATGTTTCAACACAGGGTTTGTATTAGCCAGATTACATGCTTTCTTCCTAATCACATCCCTGACTAACGCCCTGCCTGCAAAAACTATATCCAATCAGTTCAAATTAAATGGACAAAAGTATTGGGACACACCTCTTAATCACTAAATGCAGGTGTCTGAGTCATTTGAGTCCCATTGCCACAACAGGTGTCTAAAATCAAGACAGTCATGCAGTCTGCCTTTCTCACACACATCAGTGAAAGAACGGGAGGTTCTGAAGAGCTCACTGAACTCCAGCGTGGTTCTGTATGTAATAGGAGACACCGCTGCACCAACAACAACAAGTCAGCTGGTGAAATTTCCTCCCTCCTAGATCTTCCTCCATCAGCTGTGAGTGGTGTTATTATTGAACAGTGGAAGAGTTTAGGAGGAACAGCTCACAGAGAGCAGCTCAGCCACCGAGTGTCTGTCAGACCACGTAAAGTTACAGAGCGGGGTCAGGGCCGAGTGCTGAGCTCAGAGCAGAGTGCAGAAAAGCCTCCAACTGACTCAGTAACTGCAGCAGAGCTCCAGACCTGCTGCTGCTGGTAGAGCTTAGAGCAAAGGGGGACCAGCTCCATATTAATACTGCCTATGGGATTAGAATGGGAGGTCATACAAGGTCCTGTAGGTGTAATGTGGTGTAGGTGTCCAGATACTTTTGTCCATGTAGGGTAGTTGTGATGGGTTCTCAATTATCCTCTCAATAAAGGTGGAAATGAAATGACAAATGTGTACAAATAAGGAAAGTAGTGTCCCAAACTGTCCCCACACCTGTTGCAGAGTCTCAGATCCCAGTCTTTCCCTCTGGGAATAACCGTTTATTTGGGAATAGCCTGCGTTCACCCAGACTCCAGAGTACGACTTTAGTGAAATCACTTCACAACGGAAAACAAACGCAAAGCAAGCGCGAGTGACATTTCTGCAAAGCACAAAAACACTGTCAGCCTTCCCTGTAACACTGTGGGTTAGGAACTGAGCTGTGGCGCCGCTGGTTTCACTTAGGTCCTTTAGTCCCCTGTAGATTGGAGCTGTCACATACGCACACACTCATAAAGGAGCATAGAGTCAATACAGCCGTCTTGTTTACACAATCCTAGTGATGACATCAGCTTCTGTGACATCATCGTTTCCTGGCTGATGATCCAAGAAGATCCAGGATCCACCACGCGTACACACACATACACACACACACACACACACACACCATCCATACTTATATGGGTGCACCACTGCTGTGTGACGTCACTGTTGGTGAGGCTAATGCTAGCTAGCTTGTCGACAAGCTCCGGATGTGACATCAGGGAGTTAAAAGAGACACACACAAACGTACACACCTGTGATTGACATTAAAAGACTCCCAGACTCCGAAGGTGCTCCGGCGGTGTGTCACAGGAGAGTAATATTATTAATAATAATAATAATAATATTAATAATAATAATAACAATATCAATAATAATATTAATAATAATAATAATATCAATAATAATAATTGGCCTCTTGGTTTCACAGCTTCTTGTTTGATTAACAATCTTCAATTCGCCTCCAAACGCACCCGAAAGTCAAAAATCTGCTTCGAGCTCAGCCTGGACATTAAAGCACCAGTGAACCTTGACCTGTGACATCATCACAACATCAAGGCCTTATTCCAGAAGTGCACCAGAAGAGCAGGCGAGCTTTCTCCAGCGTCCTGCAGCTCCAGGAACCGAAGAACATCCTCGTTCAGGGTAAAGTCCTGCGATTTCGCTCCGTTTAGACTGTTTTTCCATTTGAACTCGTTCCAGGTGATCCCCGAGCACCACCTCGCTCCGCTCCTCCTCGGAGTGCGGGAAGCCGTGTGTTGTCCTTCCGTAGGCCTTTGACTTTTTTTTTTGTTTGTTTGTTTTTTTAAGAATTGTATCCATCTTTTAGCTTTCATCGATTGGTTGTGTCATCGTTTTGTGTTGGGTGACAAAGAAGCGACTGAAACGTAGGAAATTAAAATAAAAAAGAAACGCAAACCCATGCAGCTCACACATGCAGCAACGTAACGCAAAAGAAGAAAAGCTACCAATCGACTAAAATCAACATAACTGAAGCCAAGGCGTTGCAGCGTTCTCTATATAAGAAGCGAAGATGATCACACACGTTATAAAAAAAGAAAAAAAGAAAAATCACGCTATGTGAGTAATTTACATAATTCAAACTGAAAGCATGACAAATCATAAACCCCTACAGTGAAACACCGAAAAAAGATCTAGCTGCTGCTGCTGCTGTTGGTTGACGTTCCACTCGAGACACAAATTAGGCTTTTGTTTTTTTTGTTGTTGTTTTTTTTGGGTGGGGCAGGGGAGGTGAAAAGGGCGGGACAGGACCCTTCCCCTCCCCTTTTTTTTTTTTCCATTTTCCTTTATCACTCGCCCAATCAGACGAAAGAGGAGAATCCGGCAATGGGTGGTCTAGGGCCAGGGGCCAGGCTGCTAGGGGGCCGGTAGAGCGGCCCCTGCTGGCTGGGCGAGTTAGCGCTCTGCTGGGACGGAGTAGGAGTCCGGCTGCCTTTGGGCCTGAAGAGGCTGGCCTGGCTCTGGGCCTGCGGTTGGACCTGGACCTGGGGCTGGGGCTGAGGCTGAGGGGGCAGCGGGGGCAGCGGTGGGGGAGCGGTGGAGTGCTCGACGTCTCCGGACTCGGATTCGGTGTAGCTGTAGGCCTGGGCCCGAGAAATGCCCTTCTGCTGCCGGCGCCATGAGTTGTAGTAGGTGGGGTCGCTGATGTAGTGGTTGACGAAGGAGTGGGTCTTCTGCTGATTCGGCTCGACTTCGTATTCGCTATCACTGCCCTGTGAGGGGAGGGAGAGAGAGAGCAATAAGGGTTCGGTTAAGGGACTCGTTTGACCGCTTAGAAACAGTGACGAGGTCCAAGAACTGCCAAGAAGGGGTCATTTGACTGACATGCATGGCAACCAATCACAGGCTGTTGTTTTAGAGTGATGTGTAGAGGCAGGCGAGTCAGTATGAGTCAATAGTGATGACAGTTAGATAGGATAAGGCTACTGTAACACTAGCAGCACTGCCCTCGCTGAGGGGCTGTACTACGGAGGCGGGGTTATGTCGTTATGTCATGTAGCAACAAGGGCAAAATAGCCAGGATGGACCTGGTTAATCAACACAGAAACAGGTAGCTATGGTTGCTCACCCAATGAGGCGGAGGAACAGGGGGGCCCCCGGGCTTATAGGAGAACACAAGCGCCTCCTAGGGGTGAACAGAGACACTGCGTTTACAGAATTGCAACTACTTGAGCTTCGTCCAAAAAGAGAGCAACAAAAAAAGATAGTCCAACAGGTCAACAGGTCAGTTTCCTGGCTAGTGCTGCTTCAGTATTGCAAATGAATTGCAAATTGACATTGTGCAGAGTGTTGTGGAGCACCATAGAACGTATCTACACCACCTTCTGAAGAAGAGGAGCTAAATATAAAACGTCCACACGTCTGCTCTTACCATTTGTGGAGGAGACACCAACACCAGAACATCCTGACCCAGAGAAACAGCTCAGTTACGAAGTTTCGGTGAAGCGGACGTTTCAGGTTAGCTCTCAGGCTAACGTCTTACCTGCTAGCCTCACAACCACCCAACACTGGAGCTTCATAAGCGATCCATTTCTCTGGTTAAGGATGTTCTGGTGTTGGTTTCCCTTCCACAAAATGATTAGAGCAGAAGTGTGATAACAGGGTGGTAAACAGGCTTGTAAAACCATATCTGGGCATTTTTCGGTAATGAAGCTAATCAGGTAAAACGTTAACCTGAGAGTTAACCCGTCACAGACATCGCAGACTTCAGAGAACGTAAATACTAAATAATAAATGCCTTCCAAGACTCCTCTAAGACACGATTCACGTTAGCCAGCTGCTAAAAACACGTAGTGAGGGGTTGCACTGGAAATGCAGCACTAAAGGTAACAGTGCTCCCAAGGGTTCTTTGAGCGATGCCATAGAGCACCATGTTCTTTACGGCATTGCTCACACCTCTCCTGGCCCATGTTAAAGACTGGGTCGACTGGGCATTGCCTGGCTCGAACCCACTTCTTCTGTGCGCTGTTGTCGCTTGGGGACGCCCCAGTGATGATTCAGCCACAGTACCACGACTGACCGCTTCTGCTGTAGCTGTCTGGAGTGAAAATGGTTGACCTGTCCTAAAGCTTAGCTGGAAAGAAGCGTGACTCTAAGAGAATGGCCCGATTACCTCAGGAAATCCAGGCTCAGAGAGGCCACTGTGGGGTCTAAAGGGTTCAGATTTAAACATCTCATCATCTGAGCCTCCCCCGTTTCTCAGCTTTATCTATAAGCAGAATCTGTGATTATTCGTTCAGCTGGGTGCAGCTTTCTCCTCCACTCTGAGGCCTCTTTACTCTGGCATGAACACTAACACACTAACACACACACACACACACACACACACACATACTCACACACACATCTCTGCTTTCAACTTTCAGTGCCATGCACACATATGCAGCACATATGCTTCAGCTCGAATTCCTCACAAACCAGCAGCGGCTCCTCCTGAAACAGTCTGCTCCATCCAGGATCTCCTCAGCATAGTTCTGTTTCTGTTTATACATATATACATTCATATATATATGGATTTGGATATATATATATATATATATATATATATATATATATATATATATATATATATATATATATATATATTGAGGGTAGGGAATGGTATAGGTATAAATGGGTATGGATGGGAAGAGTATATGGTATATAGATGGTATGGATTGGGGCTATGGATATGGATGGTATGGCTATATATATTGAGGGTAGGGAATGGTATGGATATGGATGGGTATGGTATGGACTGGTATAGAAATAAATACATAAATAGATGAGTATGGGTATGGATGGTAAGAGTATATGGTATATAGATGATAGGGATGGGTACAGATATGGATGGTATAGGTATATATACTGAGGGTAGGGAATGGTATGGATATTGATGGTATGAGTATGGACTGGTATAGATATAAATGGTATGGATGAGAATAGATATAGACGGTAGGGACGGGTATAGATATAAATGGGTATAGATATAGATGGGTATGGATATGGATGGTAAGGGTATATATACTGAGGGTAGGGAATGGTATGGATATGGATGGGTATGGTATGGACTGGTATAGGTATAGGTGGGTATGGATGGGTATAGATATAGATGGGTATGAATGGTATTGATGGGTATGGATATGGATGGTATGGGTATATATATTGAGGGTAGGGAATGGGTATAGATATAGATGGGTGTGGTATGGACTGGTATAGGTATAAATGAGTATGAATGGGTATAGATATAGATGGGTATGGATGGTAAAAATGGTAAATGGTAAATAGATGGTAGGGATGGGTACAGATATGGATGGTATGGGTATATATACTGAGGGTAGGGAATGGTATGGATATTGATGGTATGAGTACAGACTGGTATAGATATAAATGGTATGAATGGATGATAGATATAGATGAGTATGAATGGTATTGATGGGTATGGATATGGATAGGTATGAGTATGGACTGGTATAGATATAAATGGGTATAGATGAGTATAGATATAGACGGTAAGGACGGGTAAGGATATAAATGGGTATAGATATAGATGGGTATGAATGGTAAAGGTTTCCAAACTTTTGATTGTTACAGTATGTCTTGTTTTGCTCCCTGCAGGAGAGGAATCTGGGAAAGGCACAAAGGCTTCGGGTGAAATAAATCACAGCAAGTGCTACATCTCAGAGAAAGATCAGCCCCCTTCCTCCTCTCTTCACCACCACGTTCCTCAGCTGGATGAGCTGCAGTCGGGTTCTTCCTCCAGATCTCAAACCAACACTTATCCAGCTCGAGGCTCCAGATGCAGCTCCAGTGTTTGTTTTTTTTTTCTTGGGCACTTGAGGAATAACCACCAGCGAGACGACGAATGCCTTTGAGGAACTCAAATCAAATTAGCGAAGCTCTACAAAGGCTTGGTCGAATGACGGGTGGTTTTCCCTTAAATGCCGGAGAAAATCAACTCTCTGTGACATCTGCTTTTCTTTTACGAGGCTTCAGCATGATGAGCCTCTTCTGGAGAATATGTTGCATTTTATTGAGCTTATTGTGCTGCTTTGGAGAACCAACATGGAACATCTGTTTTCGAGTGCAAACTGTCTGGACTGTTGTAGTGCAGTGGACAATGTTTCTGGGTATTCTTTGGGGTATAGATGAGTATGGATGGGTATGAGCATGCATAGGTTGGATATGGATATGAATATGAATAGATATGGATGCATGTGTGTATGAATAGCTATGGCTGGGGTGGAGGAGTATGGACGGGTAAATGTATGGATGGGTATAGATATAGATGGGTATGAGTATGGATGGTAAGGGTATATGGTAAATTAATGGTAGGGATGGGGTACAGATATGGATGGTATGGGTATATTTATTGAGGGTAGGGAATGGTATGGATATGGATGGGTATGATGGTATGGACTGGTATAGGTATAAATGGTATGGATGAGTATAGATATAGACGGTAGGGACGGGTAAGGATATAAATGGGTATAGATATAGATGGGTATGAATGGTATATATATTGAGGGAAGGGAATGTTATGGATATGAATGGGTATGATATGTGACTAGTATAGATATAAATGGGTATGGATGGGTATAGATATAGATGGGTATGTGTATGAATGGTAAGTGTATATGGTAAATAGATGGTAGGAATGGGTATGGATATGGATGGTATGGGTATATATATTGAGGGAAGGGAATGTTATGGATATGAATGGGTATGATATGTGACTAGTATAGATATAAATGGGTATGGATGGGTATAGATATAGATGGGTATGTGTATGAATGGTAAGTGTATATGGTAAATAGATGGTAGGGATGGGTATGGATATGGATGGTATGGGTATATATACTGAGGGTAGGGAATGGTAAGGATATTGATGGCATGAGTATGGACTGGTATAGATATAAATGGTATGTAGGGATAGGAATGGGTATGGATAGGTATTGATGGATTTGGATATAGAAGGTAGGTGGGGAATGGATGAGTATAGATATAGTTGGGTTTGATATATATATATGGAACAGCACACACTCACACTGTGTGATGTTTAACGTGCTTGATCACTCAGGGGGGCGGGGTTGTCAGTGTGTATATTGTTTTGTGGAGCGAGTTTAGTGGTTTTGTGAGTGTGTGTGTGTGTCATGGAGAGTCTCGGAGTATGTTGAATGAGATCAGGGATGGGATGCTAATGAAAGACATTCCAGTCATTCCAGTGATTTCAACACAATAACACACACAAACACACACTGACCGCCATCGCAGCATGAAAACATATCACTCAGACAGAGCTCAGCCCACAGACTGCAGCAGTGACCACAGAGTGGGCAGTGTGTGAAGGATGACTGTGTGTGGTATGGTCTGTGTGTGTGTGTGTGTGTGTGTGTGTGTGTGTGAATTTGTGTTTCAGGCCACTACTGTGTTAAGCTCAGCATAATGTGTTTTTTAATGGACCATGGTGTGTGTGTGTGTGTGTGTGTGTGTATCAGAGAGAGAAGGAGAACAAGTGAATTGTGACCTTGTGGATCTCTCTCTCTCTTTTGCTGCATCTATCTCTCTCTCTGTCTGTGTAGTGTGTTGATTTCTCTCCACTGTGTTGGAGAGTTTTTTGAGTATGAGTAGGTATGGGAATGGGTAGGTGTGGTTGAGTATGGGTATAGATGAGTATGGGTATGGATGGGTATGAGTAGGTGTGGTTGAGTATGGGTATAGATGAGTATGGGTATGGATGGGTATGAGTAGGTGTGGTTGAGTATGGGTATAGATGAGTATGGGTATGGATGGGTATGAGTAGGTATCGTTGAGTATGGGTATAGATAAGTATGGGTATGGATGAGTATGGATGGGTCTGAGTAGGTATAGGTATAGATAGGTGTAATTGAGTATAGGTATAGATGAGTATGAGTATGGATGGTATGACTAGGTATGGGTATGAATGGTATGAGTAGGTATGGTTGAGTATGGGTATGGATGAATATGGGTATGGATGGTATAAGTAGGTATGGTTGAGTATGGGTATGGATGAGTATGGGTGGGTCTGAGTAGGTATAGGTATAGATAGGTGTAATTGAGTATGGGTAAGGATGAGTATGGTATGGATGGTATGAGTAGATATGGTTGAGTATGGGTATAGATGAATATGGGTATGGATGGTATGAGTAGGTATGGGTATGGGTATGGGTAGGTGTGGTGGAGTATGGGTATAGATGAGTAGAGGTATGGATGGGTCTGAGTAGGTATGGGTATGGGTAGGTGTGGTTAAGTATGGATGTGGATGGGTATGAGTATGAGTAGGTTTGGGTATGGATAGGTGTGGCTGAGTATGGATATGGATGGGCCTGAGTAGGTATGGGTATGGGTAGGTGTGGCTGAGTATGGGTATAGACATGGATGGACATGAACGAGTATGAGTAGGTATGAGTATGGCTAGGAGTAATTAAGTATGGGTATAGATGAGTATTGGTATGGATTGGTATGAGTAGGTATGGGTATGAATAGGTGTAATTGAGTATGGGTATAGATGAGTACAGGTATGGATGGATCTGAGTAGGTATGGGTATGAATAGGTGTAATTGAGTATGGGTATAGATGAGTACACGTATGGATGGATCTGAGTAGGTATGGGTATGGGTAGGTGTGGTTAAGTATGGATGTGGATGGGTATGAGTATGAGTAGGTTTGGGTATGGATAGATATGAGTAGATGGTTCAGTATGCGTATAGATGAGTATGGATATGGATGGGCCTGAGTAGATATGGGTATGGATAGGTGTAATTGAGTATGGGTATAGATGAGTATGGGTATTGATGGGTATGGATAGGTTTAATTGAGTATGGGTATATATGGATCTGAGTAGGTATAGGTATGGGTAGGTATGGATGAGTATGGGTATAGACATGGATGGGTATGAACTGGTAGGAGTAGGTATGGATGGCTATAGACATGGATGGGTATGAATAAGTGGGATTAGGTATGGATGGGTATGGTATAGACACAAAAGGGCATGAATGTGCATGAGTGGGTATGATTGGTATGGGTATAGATGTGGATGGGAATGGACATAGTTTTATATACATAGGTTTGATTACTGGATAGGTACGGGTATTGATGGGTATAGATATAGACGTGGATGAGTTATGGATGGGCGTGTGTCAGAATCTCTCTCTCTATCTTCTCTGTATCTTCCTCTCTCTCTCTTGCTCTCTGTAAGTGGGCTGATGTGATTAGTGCAGATGGCCGTGGTGGGTTGCTGTAGTTTATGAAGGTCATATGACTGATATAATGTGATAGAGCTCTGTAACTTGTGCAAGGCTGTGTTCACACTCAGCACTCATATGAGTTTTATTAGTCATGGGGAATTACACTACATGCCTCTGTCCACTTCATCGAAATATGTTTATTCATCCTGAGACACCATTTCTTCAGTAATATCAGCTCCCAACTCACTAAACAATTCTGTAATATTTGATTTGTTAGAGAAATCTGACTGAAGTTGAGTTAGTGACTGTTATTTGTTCATTAATTCAGTTAACAGTTATTTTTTAATTAAACAGCAAATCCTGCCAAACAAATCCAGCTCAAGTCGAGCTTCTGATGGTAGCTGGTTTCAGATGGACAAGCTGGTAAACAAAGTGAAGACAAACCCAGCTTTGCTCTTTACCAGCATTAGGTATGTTTCTATGTAGGTTTGATGGACTAGTTGCTCTATCAGCATGGTCATGAATGACCAGTGAGAGTAAAGCTGGTTGACCAGTTTGGTCATAGTGCTTGGTCATGATGGTAACAAGCATAGTCATGGATGATGGGCATGCTGGCCAACCATCTTCGTCATGGTGGTTATTGTGGTCATGCTGACCAGTAGGAGTTTTAGGCTTAGTCATGCTGGTCTAGCAGCTAAACCACTGTACATTCACGGGTTTAGAGCCGAGTTGGTCAGACAGCTTAACCATCTTGAGCAGGGTAGTTATAAACATGAGTCAAATATTACATTTGATAATTGTATCCATGTTTCACTGGTTTCAGATACCGTAATATAATATAAATAATATAATATTAATATATGACTACAGCTTGTAGATGTCGGCTACGGCTAAGGCTTACACAAGAGCACAGTAATGAAAGGACTGTGAAATTAAAAACCATGTATCTCCATTTTTTCTCCATGGTTTGAGCCCTGTAGCCTGTACAGAAGGTACACTGTGTAAATGACCCTGGATGAATGGACCAATAGATCATAATATAGATAAATAGATAATAAATCTTATTTTACATTGACTTCCATTCAAAGTTATAATGCCTTTTTTACAGCCTTCTCCTGTAAAGTCGCCATTTCGGAGATACGTGTTTAGGAGATACAGCGACGGTTTACACTTCTGGTCTCTAATCTGGGACTTCAAGGTTTTCAGTGATTAGCGAAGCTCAAAACAACACAAATGTTCCTCTAACCAGCACTGACTAAAAATCTCCCCCACACCCAGCGCTGTACCCCGCCATGAGTGTGTGTGTGTGTGTGTGTGTGTGTGTGCAACATATGGGCTCCTGCAGAGAAAGTGGGGCATTACAGAGTGTCTTCAGAAATCTGAGAGAAAGATAGGGGGAGGGGCTTATTGTCCTAAAGATGGATTAGCCCATCATAGGAGTGTGTCTGTGTGTGTGTGTTCATGAGAGAAAAGGGGGCGGTGTAAGTAGGAGAATGTGTGTGTGTGTGTGTGTGTGTAAGTATGTGACAAAAAGGAAGCGCGAGTGAAAGGAGAGAGTTCAGTTCTTTTGGAAACTTTCACCAGGCAGTGAAATGAACTGAGAGTATAAGCCCCGCCCATTCAGCCTACAGCAGTTTAGCCACACCCATTTAGCCTACAGCAGTTTAACCCCACCCATTCAGCCTACAACAGTTTAGCCACACCCATTCTGCCTACAGCAGTTTAGCTATGCCAATTCAGACTACATCAGTTTAGCCACACCCATTCAGCCTACAGCAGTTTAGCAACACCCATTCAGCCTACAGCAGTTTAGCCACACCCATTCTGCCTACAGCAGTATAGCCCCACCCATTCTGCCTACAGCAGTATAGCCACACCCATTCAGCCTACATCAGTTTAGCCACACCCATTCAGCCTACAGCAGTTTAGCCACACCCATTCAGCCTACAGCAGTTTAGCTACACCCATTCAGCCTACAGCAGTTTAGCTACACCCATTCTGCCTACAGAAGTATAGCCCCACCCATTCTGCCTACAGCAGTTTAGCCACACCCATTCAGCCTACAACAATTCAGCCCTGCCCATTCAGCCTACCAAACTTTAACCCCACCCATTTAGCCCACATCAATTTATCCCCAACCATTCAGTCTAGGGCAGTTTACTCCACCCATTCAGCCTACATCACTGTAATCCCACCCAATCAGTCTACATCAGCTTAGCCCCACCCAATTCATCGTACAATAATGTAGCCCCACCCATTCACTGTAACGTTATGTGGAGTGTTTCAGTCTGGACTGATTTTTTGAACAAGGCACAACACAGGGCAGCCAATCAGAACCGAGATCATTTGCATATACCATATGAGGGGAATGTATGTGTTAGAAGAACAATGCGAGGCAGTGTGAGTGTTCAGCTCATCTCTGTGCTTCAGTCCATGTTCGTGGACAACAGTGAGGGGCACAGTGTGAGAAAGCACATCAGCTCGTCTGCTAGGTGTTGGAGCTGCTGTACGGATGACGACACTTTACATCTTTCCAGGAAGCAGAGTGAATCAGCGATGACTCGGGCAGGAGTGTGAGTAATCCTCAGCTATTTTAGGCTCACAAACCGCAGAGTGTTTGTATAGTAACGAAGGACGCTGGGCAGAAGCCAGTCCGAACAGGGAACTGAGGGGCGTTTCCCTCGTGCAGGAGAAATGTAGCTAAGTGAGCTTTAAGAAAGTGAACACACTCCATATGATTAGATCTTCTCCTTACTGCTACATGCTCACGATTCTACACAGGACTACACAGAGCCCCTAAAGTGAGACCCAAAATCCTGCAGCTCATAACTGGGGTTACAGATACAGCCCAGTCATTCCCATCACCCACTACACTGCAAGCAATTTAATCAATCAATTTATCAATCAATAACTCAATTAATCAACAACAAAGGTAAAAGTGTTGAAGTGGTTGCCCTAGTACTTGATGAAAGCTTTAACCAGGAAATAGCATAAAATAAAATTAAAATAATTATTAATATAAAGATATAATAATAGCAGTTTAGCCACTCCCATTCAGAACTACAGCAGTTTAGCCACTCCCATTCAGAACTACAGCAGTTTAGCCACTCCCATTCAGAACTACAGCAGTTTAACCCCATCCATTCAGTCTACAGCAGTTTAGCCCCACCCATTCAGCCTACAGCAGTTTAGCCCCACCCATTCAGCCTACAGCAGTTTAACCCCACCCATTTAGCCAAAAAGAGCTGTTTTTAGCTGAACGCTCACACTGTCTCACACTGTTCTTCTACTACATAACAATCTCGGTTCTGATTGGCTGAATAGGTGGGACTAAACTGCTGTAGGCTGAATGGGTGGGGCTAAACTGCTGTAGACTGAATAGGTGGGGCTAAACTACTGTAGGCTGAATGGGTGGGGCTAAACTGCTGTAGGCTGAATGGGTTGGGCTAAACTGCTGTAGGCTGAATGGGTGGGCCTAAACTGCTGTAGACTGAATGGGTGAGGCTAAACTGCTGTAGGCTGAATGGGTGGGGCAATTTTAGGTTTTAATGTTATGGCTGATTGGCTGAAGTATTACAAAAAATAATAAAATGAATAAATAAATACATAAATGTCAGAGTGTCCTGGTAGAGCCTATTTTGAGCTGGGGTACCCACAGCACATATAGAACCATAGTTTTTACTAAAGAACCCTTTAAAGAACCTTTTCTTTAAATTATGCTCCTTTTTCATATAGGAAATTAGAGCTAAATGACAAACAGACAAGACAAGAGTCCAGGCCTTGAAGACTCAGAGCTGTTTTTGGCAACGCAAGGGGGCATATAAAGTTTTAGGCAGGTGGTTTTAATGTTATGGCTGATTGGTGTATTAAAAAATATTATTAAGTATTCAAAAATAAATGAATAAAGTAAAAAAGTATTTAAAAAATGATAAAATCAATCAATAAATAAATTAAATAAATAAAGTTTTCTGGCAGAGCCTATTTTCAGCAGGGATACCCAAACCACACACAGAACCATAGCCTTTTTCAAAGAACCCTTTGAAGAACCCTTTTTTGTAATGCATGCTTCCTTTTCATAAGGGGAGTGAGAACTATAAGCGAGAAAGAGACAGGACACCTTCAGAGGTCTTGTGGAGTCCAGGCTTTGAAGGCTCAGAGCTGTTTTTGGCAACATAAGGGGGCATATACAGTTTTAGGCAGGTGGTTTTAATGTTATGGCTGATTGGTGTATTAAAAAATATTATTAAGTATTAAAAAATAAATGAATAAAAAAATATACAAATATTCCTGGGAGAGTCTATCTTGAGCAGTGATACCCAAACTACACACAGAACCATAGTCTTTACCAAAGAACCTTGTGAAGAACCCTGTGAAGAACCCTGTGAAGAACCCTTTGAAGAACCCTTTGAAGAACGCTTGCTTTAATGAATGCTTCCTTTTCATACGGGGAGTGAGAGCTATGAGTAAGAGAGAAAGAGTGTGTGTGTGTGTGTGTGTGTGTGTGTGTGTGTGTTGGGATGATCAGATGACTTCAGAGCGATCATATGTCTTAGGGAACGAGGCGTGAGGTGGTTTTGCTTCCTGGACGTGTTGCTCGGCCTGTGTGTTGAAATGAAAAGCGAAATCACAGAGAACCGTTCCGGCATCCACTGATCCTGATCTTCAGACGCCCTGACCTGGTAAAACCCCTTTCAGCCCTGCCAAGAAGCTCAGCCTTCTAAAGGAAACTGCAGATTCAAAACATTCTTACTTTACACCAATCAGCCATAACATTAAAACCACCCCCTGCCTAATAGTATATAGGTCCCCTTGTGCTTGAGCCAATGAGGCTTAGACTCCACAGGACCTCTGAAGGCATCTGGAACCAGGACTAACGTTAGCAGCAGATCCTTAAAGTCCTGCAAGCACTGAGACCATTCACTGGTTGTCCTTTCCTGGAGCAGGTGCTGACTAGGGATGTGCGATACGTATCGTCTGCGATCATTTTAACGATGTGTGAGCAGACATTGTGGAGTATTGTGGAGTCACTCACTTCGCGGAAACCTCTCACAAACACGCCTTAGGACTTATACATGTATTCACTGCGACCGTTAGCCTGATAGGATAGACTACCGCGCATGTAGCATAGCCTACAAGATTAGCGCAACACAGGCTAGTGTTGTGCCGGGAATGACTGGAGGTAAAAACGAGCGAACAAACTGCGCTAGGAGACAAAACCCAAGCACCAGCCTGCCAGTCTGCAGCGCTAGATTTAGCTAGCTGCTGGACCTGGCTCGTCCTCGCTAGCTTGGAGGTGGTTTTGCTTGGTTAATGCTAACATATTCACTAAACAAAATACTTATTGCTAATCATCTCTACTAAATAGAAATAGCTAATGCTAATCATTTCTGCTAAATAGAAACAGCCAATGCTAATCATTTCTGCTAAATAGAAATAGCTAATGCTAATCAGTTCCGCTAAGTAGAAATAGCTTATGCTATTCAACTCTGCTAAATGAAAATAGCTAAGGCTAATCAACATTGCTAAATTAAAATAACTAATGCTAATACTTTCACTTAGCAAAAATAGCCATTGCTAATCATCTCTACTAAATAGAAATATCTAATGCTAATCATTTATGCTAAATAGAAACAGCCAATGCTAATCATCTCTACTAAATAGAAAAAGCTCATACTAATCATTTCTGCTAAATAGAAATAGCTAATGCTAATCAGTTCTGCAAAGTAGAAATAGCTAATGCTAATCAGTTCTGCAAAGTAGAAATAGCTAATGCTAATCAGTTCTGCAAAGTAGAAATAGCTAATGCTATTTAACACTGCAAAATTAAAATAGCTAAGGCTAATCAACATTGCTAAATTAAAATAACTAATGCTAATACTTTCACTTAGCAAAAATAGCCATTGCTAATCATCTCTACTAAATAGAAATATCTAATGCTAATCATTTATGCTAAATAGAAACAGCCAATGCTAATCATCTCTACTAAATAGAAAAAGCTCATACTAATCATTTCTGCTAAATAGAAATAGCTAATGCTAATCAGTTCTGCAAAGTAGAAATAGCTAATGCTAATCAGTTCTGCAAAGTAGAAATAGCTAATGCTATTTAACACTGCAAAATTAAAATAGCTAAGGCTAATCAACATTGCTAAATTTAAATAACTAATGCTAATACTTTCACTAAACAAAAATAGCTAATACTAATCAGTTCTTGCAACTGACAACTAGCTTATTCCACCATTTGCGAACTGACCTCCGCGCTGAATATGAAGATTATTAAAAACTTCGGAAGTCTGCTGCCCACTACGGGCCGAAACCAGACAAAGCACCTGTTAGAGCGTGATCTGTGACCGTCTAATTCTGTGAGCTCAGTGGGTCGTTTCTGAGATTTCTGCTTGTGTAAAGTCACATATTCTGACAGAGACAGATATTATCGCATCATGTGACCCCACTGTTTCTTCTGGAAGTGTAGCGGTGTAACGAAAAGGGAGCCCCCTGTATACTCCTCTACGACACAGTTACGTCATTTACAGTGTAAGTAAAACAGATTCTGAATTTGTTAGGATGTTTAAACATACGTAAAGTAAAATGACAATAAGTAACATGGAATATAAATATGATTCGACCCTTCCTCTGTAGAGAGTTGCCCAGGTGCTTGTTCAGTCTCTCGTCACTTCAAGACTTGACCACTGCAGCTCTCTTCTGGCTGGTCTCCCTCTGCACACCATCAGGCCCCTGCAACTTATCCAGAATGCAGCGGCACGGGTAAATTCAGCCATGTTCAGCTCCTCCTCCACTGCTGTGTTTTCTCTTCACTGTAGCTTCCTGTAGCTGCTGCCCAGGTCATCAGATTCAAACCCTTGACTCTGGCCTACAAAGCCAAGACTGGACCAGCCAGCCCCTCCGTACTTGATGGCGATGGTCAAAAGCCTGATCAGCACCAAGAGCCCTTCCAGCTTCAAGTACGGCTCGGCTCGACCCGCCATCCTTTAAGATCCACGGAAGACGAGCGTCCAGACTTTTTACTGTCCTGCACCGAAGTGGTGGAACGAGCTTCCTCTGGGTGTCCGAACAGCAGAGTCCAACGCTCGGTGTCTTCAAACCCAGACTGAAGACCCTCCTCTTCTGAGAGTACTCAGGCGAAGAGAAGAGTATTATGGTCTCCATACTGACTTGTGTTCAGTAGAGTCTAAGATTAGAGGAGCTTTGAACTATTAGTTTATTTAAACTAGCTGAGGTTCTTCTTGAGTAAATAGTGAAGCACTTTTGAAAGTCGCTCTAGAGAAGAGCGTCTGCTAAATGCCTTAAATGTAAATGTAAATATAATGTAATATAAATATAGTACATTCATATTACATTATAATTTAATGTAAAAAAAAAGATACAAAACATGTGATGTCATTAACTCCTGCATTATTGTTTTCTTTATTATTTTTACTTAAATAAACGTAAATAAGTAGAACAAACTAGCGCAACGCAAGACTTTTACCAACACATTTTGAAGGATAAAAAAATATCATTATCGGCAGAATGCCAGAAAATATCGATATATCATTTTTGTCAATATCGCACACCCCTAGTACTGACCACTGCCCACCAAGAACACCCCACAAGACCTGATGCCTGATGTTTTGGAGATGTTCTGACCCGGTAATCTAGAACATCACAGTTTGGTTCTGGGGAAAAGAACAGAGTTCAGAGGTACCTCAAATATGGACAAAAGTATTGGGACACATTCATTGTTCTTCTGAAATCTGAAGGGTACTTAAAAGAGATCCTGCTTTTGTTGGAGTGACCGTCTCTACTGACCAGGGAAGAAGGCTTTCTACTAGATTTTGGAGCAACATTGCTGTGATGATTTGATTGCATTCAGTGGGGTCAGGATGTTGAATGATCACCACCCCACCTCATCCCATTCAAAAGTATTGGATGGAGCACCACCACCATCATTCCAGAGAAAACAGTTCTCCATCACCTTCAGGAAGTGACTGTTCACTTGCAGCCTGATATATCTACCCCTCGACAGAACGACAGACAGAACTATCAACTATAAGCTACCTCCTGCCTCCCTCGACACGTGTGCCACCAGCTCCGAAAGGCCGCGGGATCTGGGCCGATCCGTCCACTTCAGCTTCAAACGGACGCTCTTGCAGCTCTCTTGACCGTGATAACACTCAGCACTGCCGGGGGGCAAGCCGGGCACAGAAACCCCTCTGTTCCTTGCCATGGATCAAAGCTGGACTGGAGTCCGGAGTCACGGAGGTGTCGGCAGAATCCATCCGCGAGGGATAAAGGAGGATTTAGAGGGGTTGACATCAGGTGAGTGTGATTGTATAGATCTGTCGGAGCCTTGATGATACAGGAGAATGCTGGGCTTGCTCTCTTTTCTCCATCCAAAGCAAGCAGCAGAGCTTTAACGGCCTTGCCGAGTTTTTCCCTTCTGCAATATTTGGAGTCCGAAATTTTACACTGGAGGCCTACCTTCACTGTCCAGCCACCTGCTTAATATTATGTGGATCCCCCTCATGCCACCAAAACAGCTCTGACCTGAGCAGGAGCATCAGTGAACCTGCCCCCAGCCTGGTTCACCAGTTGTCCTTCCTTGCAGCACTTTTGGTAGGTACTGACCACTGCATAGCTGGAACACCCCAAAAGACCCACTTGATGTTTTGGAGATGTTCTGAGCCAGTCGTCTAGAACATCACAGTTTGGTTCTGGGCAAAAGAACCAAAAAAAACCCACAGATTGTCAGTGCTGCCTTTAATAATGGCGTTCAGAGGTACCTTAAATAGGGACAAAAGTATTGGGACACATGAAATATGAAATCAGGGGTATTAAAAAGAGCTGATTCTGCATTTGTTGGAGTAACGGTCTCTACCGACCAGGGAAGAAGGCTTTCTACTAGATTTTGGAGCAACATTGCTGTGAGGATTTGACTGCATTCAGTGACAATTCAAGTCAACTTCATGACAATTCAACTCATCCCATTCAAAAGTACAAGACGGAGCTCCACCACCATCATTCCAGAGAATACAGTTCTTCCACTGCTCCACAGCTCAATGCTGGGGGGCTTTATACCCCTCTACTAGCCCATGCCTGGCATGACCTGTATCAGCCATAGGTGTAACTTGAAGTAGCTAAATGCATTCATTAGGAGGGGTGTCCACAAACTTTTGGGCATACAGTCTATCTTTCAGGGTGGACAGCTATTAGCGAGTCTGCTCTTGACAAGAGCGTCTGCTTAATGCCACAGAAGTAGTTGTAGTTTATTCTTTTTATAGGGACAAGTGACTCACACATTTTAGTGGTATGGGAATTCCTAGAGGGGTTTAGACTTATGGAAGACCTCATGCTGTACTGTGGGAAAAGTGCTGAAACAGTGGTCCAGCCCAGGGTGGACTTGGCCAGAAAGCTGTGAAGTGCTGTAGTAGAAAGCTGAGGAGAGTTTAATCTGGAACAGCTGCCTCGGGGTGCTTCACATGATCAGAATGTGGATGAAGGCCAAAGAGTTTAAAAGAAAAACACTACAAATAAAATGTCTTCATCACACACACAAACACACACACACACACACACACATACACACTAGTACCAGGGCATTCGAAATGGGACAGTTTAGCTCTTGGTCAAAACAAATGACAATTAGTGCCTTCAGAAAATACACTGTGTCCAAATGTTTATGGACACCCCTTCTAAAGAATGCCTACAGCTACTTTGGGTTGTACCCATTGGTCCCTGTAGATAAGTACTGCCAATAGAATAGGACTGTCTAAACCAGATCAACATGAACCTATTGGCACCATGCTGCTTAGTGCCAGGCGTGGGCTAGAGGAGTATAAAGCCCCCCCAGCAGCATTGAGCTGTGGAGAAACTGTGTTCTCTGGAATGGTGGTGGAGCTCCATCCAGTACTTTTGGGATGCGTTAGGAAGTTGGGGATGATGAGGTGGGGTGGTGATCATCATCCAACATCCTGACCTTACTGACGCTCTTGACGCTGAATGCAATCAAATCCTCACAGCAATTTGCCTCCAAAATCTAGTAGAAAGCCTTCTTCTTCCCTTCTTAGATAAAAGTCCCAATACTTTTGTCCAGAAAGTACATTATCAGGCATTGTGATTTAATAGAGCTTATAAACTAGCAGAAGCAAGTAGCAAGGAAGCGAGTGCGAACAGACCAGAAACAGGAGACAGTACGGACACACTGTCTGGTTTCTGTTCATTTACCGTGGCGAGCAAGGTGCTTGATCGTTATCTAAGGCTATGCATCAGTGCTGGATATCAAAATTCAGTCATTTATGCTGTAGAACAAATGAATCTGAGGTACAGAGAAATCCCAGTACCTCAGCAGCAAGTCTAACTAGCTTCAGAAGTATTTAACTAATGTATAAAATGGCATGGACTCCACAAGACCTCCACAAGACCTCTATAGACCCCTGAGGACCTCTATAGGTGCCCATGACCCTTTCGCCGGTTCAACTGTCTTTCCTTGGAGCACTTCTGGTAGGTACTGACCACTGCATACCTAGAGCATTCCACAAGATCTTCCTGATGTTTTGGAGATGTTCTGACCCAGTCATCTAGAACATCACAGTTTAGTCTCCTCATCTCCTCGACCCTCACATGTGAAGCCAGTCACTGCATCTTTCCGAACTGCCGCTGATGCCGGGCCGGATCCCCAGCTCTGCTGACCAACTTCACACTAGGAGTGATGTGGGAAGGAAGTGCCATCAACCCACCCCTAAGAGAGCAAGGCCAATTGTGCTCTCTCAGACTCTGTCAGCTGACCAGGACCAGGCTGAACGTATGGGTGTATTCACACAGCCTGAGGAGATTGGCATCTCTGTCGCTTAGATCAGCTCCTCAGTCCTTGTTAAAAAAGGTCTACTAGTGTGTATGTTTGTGCCAGGGCTACACTGTACGATGTTTAGCCCCGAGTCTGTGGTTGTTGGAAGAAGATATCAGGTAGTGTGTGAAGGCCACAGACCTTACTGGTTACTGGTTATCATCTGGTTCTTACTGTTGATCGTTTGTGGTGTAAAATTAAACATCGGGACCCCGCATACCGAATCAAACTGGGAGACGTCTGCAAAGAGACCACTGGCCTTGTGGTTAGACCACTTGCCTGAGTTACTGATCACAGGGTTTGATGGGTTTTATACCTGGGTTTGCAATGGAGCCACTTTGGGCCTTTGGGCAAGACCCTTACAAGAATACAAGAGTAGAGTTGAATGTTTCTGGCCATGAAGGCTGGTTATTAGGTCTTATCAGCCAACAGACACCTAACAGCATCGTAATAGGAGTGTTGAGGGGAAACAGCACCATCTACCCACCCAGATTGACCATGGCCAATTGTGCTCTCTCAGGCTCAGGCTGCTGATGGCAAAGAACGGCCAACTGACATTAAAGCCACCTGAATTCCAACCTGGCTGTTAAGATGGTGGCTCAGCGGTTAGAGCACCGGGATATTGATAACAGGGTTGTGGGTTCGATTCCCGGGCTCGGCAAGCTGCCACTGTTGGGCCCTTGAGCAAGGCCCTTTACCCTCTCTGCTCCCCGGGCGCTGGAGTTGGCTGCCCACCGCTCTGGGTGTGTGTTTGTACTCACTGCCCCTAACACATGTGTGTGAGTGTGTGTTCACTACCAGATGGGTTAAATGCGGAGGACACATTTCGCTGTACACTGTACAGTGACAAATACGTGCACCTTTCACCTTTCAAGATATCGGACATGCATCAACCTCAATATCAAAGTGGCCCTTATCGGCCCTAAGCGGTTTGTACCAGATTCAACTTTGACCAGATTCTGTTAACACTTATTAAAATGCATCCCCAGTCTGACCCAATGAGATCAGATTTTGCTTATGAGAGTATTTCTAGCCATGAAGGCTGGTTATTAGGTCTTAAATTCCATACAGCAGTGAGCTTGTGCTTCGGGATATTCTCCCTCTATTAATGCAGCTGTTTAGTTCCATTAATGCTCCACCGTCATCATATTTTAAGGGTGGGTGTAATGTTGCAGAGTTATGGGAATGGAACAGTTCCCGAAAAGTCAAACAGGGTGTGGCTCCATGAGAGTGTATGTCTGTTTTTGGATCTTCATTCCCTAGAGGTCATTATTGTTGTTGTTGTTGTAGCTCTTTTGTCACAGAAAGCAGGTCAGTGAACCCCCCCCCACCCCCACCTCCACCCCCGATTCTCTTGCCACTGTTACTCCTACCTCATACTGGCCGAGGAAGATCAGTATCTGCAAAACACTGCTAAAATGATTGAAAATCAATGCGTCCCTCAGTGTCCCACCTACACCGCAGATCTGCCCTGGTTTGATTCGTTCCCCATTAAGGCTTGAGATCTAAAGCAGGCCAGGACGGTCCATTTCTGGAGGGATGATAACCTACTTACACAACACTCTCGTTCTTGTGCAAAATGCCCTTTAGGACACATTTCTAGCTGAGAAAGACAAGCAGTTAGATGTTGTAGCCTTTGCTGGGAATAACTGCACTAGGTTTCAGTGTTATATGATATTTAGGCTGCGTTCATAGAGCAGGAAAAGTGGCCGAAATCAGATTTTCCCACCAAATTTCCATAATTTTTTCCCCCAATTTAGCAGGGCTGATTAACTCACCCACTCACTAGGACTTCCCCTATCACTTGCACTTGCACCCTGGCAACATAGAAACCTAGCTAATGGCAGCTAATGGCAATGCAAATAAACTGGGAAGGACTTTGGCTAAACCGGTCTGAGGGGCTCAGGTGTGTGTGGAGTGTGATAAGTGTGTTTAGGTGTGTGTGAGAGATGTGTATCCATACCTGTGAGTCTGAAATCTCTGAGGGTTTTTCGGTCAGGCTGCTGCTCTCTGCTGGAATCAGGTCGTTGTATTTAGTGCTGATGTCTTCATCAGAGTAATGCAGCCCACCAGGACTCGGCCTCGGGGGAGACCTGCACGGGGCGAGAGAGTATGGATTTAATTATATATATATATATATATATATACACACAGAGCTGTACAGAGGTCTCCTAGGTCTATAGTCTCCTAATTCCATTATTGTAACCTTATTGTATTGAGTTTTTACTGAAGAAGCTCCAGATCTCATCAGAACAGATAAAGCAGCTAAACATGAATCCAGTAAAAAGGAGAAACAAGAGCTTCTCATTCTGAAGAGAGAAAGTAGTGAGATCTTGTCGGTGAGCTAGTCTGAAGAACAGAGCTCGGTTCCTCCAGGGTTCTCCTGGACGCCCCCCAGTCCAGCCAGCACAGCGTGGAGGATGTGTTCAACTCCATCAGCAGCAGCAGCAGCAGCAGCAGCAGCTCACCTGATTTACCTTCATTAAGCCCTGATTTACCACCAAACCAGGTGTTGATCTGAGGAGAACTCTAAATAATACTAGACTCCATGAGAGAGGAGAACTTTGGAGATGTTCTAATGATGAAAACAGTGATGGAGAACCTCCACCACTTTCTGTAGGAGTGTTTATTCTAATATCAGAGTTTTACTGAGACTTTGTTCAACAGATAGAATAACACTGAAGTCAGTAGCTGGACGTCCCAGCGCAGAGTGACGTGTCAGTTAAGTACAGTTCCAGTCCTGAATGGGCCTCGTCGTTCTGTCCAGCGGTCACAGAGAAGGTCACATGACTGGTGGAAAGCGATGGATTGTTCGCTGAAAAGTGCTGCACTGTTTCCGTGCTGTTTTGCAGTGGAAAGCTGGGCAGGGTGACACTGGCTGTTTGCTATTGTCATCAGTTTTTCCACAGTGTGTTCAGCCACACAGCCACTCTCTCGCCTGCACCTAATAAGACCCAGGGCATTACGAGAGAGGGGGGGCGGGGGGACGGGGGGACAGGGGGGTGGTTGGTTGTAAACCTCTTAAACAACAGGGACACTACTGTCAATAACTTATTATAAATAAATAAATAAATATACACACTGCTGAATGCAAAGTAAAATTCCCACTACACAGTAAAAGATTTTAGCAAGTCTTAACCCCTTAAACTGCCTATGGACCGTCCGAATAGCCCCACCAGTTTGTACAGAATTCCCTGTAGTAACTGACTAATACACCTCCCGAGTGTGCAATAAGCCTAAGGTCTAAATATCTACTTTTCCTCATTATTTCATTTCTTTTTACTAAAAGTATTAATTTAATCTACTGTGTTTCATTTATTATGTTTTAATTATGATTTTTTTTGCCCCTAGAGTAAAGAAGTCGCAGGTCATTCCAATACAAAGCTCCTTCTGATCTGAATCTGATCTAATCTTGCTCTCTTTAATTCATTTTGGGGTTTTTCCACAACATCTTTATTTTCTTTTTTTAAAACAACCTGTTTATGTATATTTTAATACAGGTCATTTTAATCTTCAGTTCATTTCAGCACAGTACAAACTACTTCAGCTGTCTGCAAGTGCTCCTAAAATTATTGTTAAAAGGAATGAAACACTTTCAGTAAAATAGAATAACATAAAGTTTTAAAAGGTAAGAAAAACAAAGTACAGTATTCTTACAACTATCTAAAAATAGTAAATAATAAAATATTAAATAAATATTAAATTAAATGGATATTATTATTATTATTATTATTATTATTATTATTATTGTATTTTTTTTCCATTTAATTCAACATTTAAAATAATTTAAATTTCAATAATAATAAAATAATAGAATATTACATTTACAGTAGTTCTTTTTATTACAATGATTCATTTAATCTACTGCAAGTGTTTTATTTATTATGTTTTAAATATTATTTTTATTTAAAAATAGAATGACAAAGTTTTAAAAGGTAAGAAAAACAAAGTACAGTATTCTTACAACTATCTAAAGTAAAAAGTAAAAAATACAATATTAAATAAATATTACATTAAATTGATATTATTATTATTATCATTATTATGTATTCTTTATTTAATTCAACATTTAAAATAATTTAAATTTCAATAATAAATAACAGAATATTACATTTACAGTAGTTCCTTTTTACTAAAATTATTAATTTAATCTACTGCAAGTGTTTTATTTATTATGTTTCAACTATTATTTTTATTTAAAAATAGAATAACAAAGTTTAAAAAGGTAAGAAAAGTAAAGTAAAGAAAAGTACAGTATTCTTACAACTATCTAAAAATAGTAAATAATAAAAAAAATAATAGAATATTACATTTACAATAGTGCAGGGTGGACACAATAATAATAATAATAATAATAATAATAATAATAATATTTTTTATCTAACATAATCAAGTCCCATCAAAGCTGTATTTATGAGAGAGCAGAACTGAGGTGTAGTTCAACCAAAACAGGTGTGCTTACTTGCACCACCAGTAGAACCTTTATTGGTACTAAAAAGAACCATGTTCAACCAGAAAAACAACCAGTTAAGCATCCAAATGATCCCAATGGTTCTACAAAGGTTCTACTTTTGCCTTTAGTAACCAACCTCTGATGAACCCTTTCTTTACTAGTGCACAGCCCCTGTGTAAGTGTGTAAGGGGTTAACACTGGAGGTGCTGTAGTGGTGTAATTATCCAAGATTATACAAGAGCTGCGGAGCTGCGGAGCTGCTGAGCTGCTGAGCGCTCCACACATATGCGAATGGAGCCTATGTGTGCCTGCAGGTGCGTAATGCTGAAAGTGCACGAAAGAATGACTGGAACGAGTCTCAAGATCTCGGCTGAAATCTCTCAGCCTTCTGCACTGGCGGCCAATGCATTTCCTGTTTTGAGAAAGTTAAAGCGACCTTCCAAATAGTTCTGGTTAAAAAACATGAGCTGCAGAGAATTCCAGGCCGGTGATGGAACTGTAAATGGAAATCCAGGCAGGGAGGGAAAACCCGCAGACAGGCAGACAGGCAGACAGACAGACAGACAGAGGAGAAAGGCAGGACAGCACTGGCCTGGTGTAGACGCCGTTCTTGCGGCAGAAGGAGTTTTTGACGGACAGGCGGCGGTTGTTCAGCTCCAGAGCAGGAAAGCGGCTCTCATCCAGACTGACCATCTCCCCATGGGTCAGAGACTTGCAGTTTGAGTTGTTGCCTGAAGCCAAAACACACAAAGCACACTGGGAAATAAACTCCCTGACCTCATTACCATTCCATTCCATTACGATTCTTTAGTAAACAGTGATTCAGTGGATCACCTCACGATCAATCACAGAATTCCTGATTCCTGTTCCCGAGCTAGGACCCCATCGCATGATGCCCACACACAGCTAGGAGGGTGGCGACTAGCAAGCCCATGAAGCTCCACCACCACATTTTCAACCTGCAGCCACTGGAGTTGTTCAGCTAACTAACTGCTCAGCCAGCTGCCGGAAGGTTGTGGGTTCAAATCCCAGGACTGATTGGGTATCCCTGATTAGTTATGCCCTAGGGTAAGGCTCTTTTGGTTGTTCAAGCCTGTTCTGCTGGTTTGACTGTGCCAATGCTGAGCATGGCCTGTGGTGCAGTGATGCAGTGGAGCGGTGGGCTGAATGCAATCAAATCCTCCTCACAGCAATCTTGTGTATTACGCCTTACCAGAAAAGTAGGGAAGTGATTTCCTTATTTTTTATACGTCAGAAGAAACGCTGGATGAGTAGGTGTCCACAAACTTATGACCATACAGTCTATACAGTGAAGCTATATGGCCGGTGTTTCCGATAAAATGGCCATTGAGCGTCGCTGCAAGGTCAAAGGCACTTTCAGCAGCTGGTGTACCTGAGTCTGATTTCTTGGCGTACTTCTTGCTTTGGCCTCTAATGATGAGGATGAAGACCAGCAGCAAGATGAAGATGAGGCCGACCAGGGCCACCACCACCAGGAACCACCACTCCTCATAGAACGGCGCCACCTTCTGGGCTGGATGTGGAAATAGGACAGAGTACGTTTAAATTACGTTAAAAGACAAAACCTGAAAGGCGCTGAGGCGCTGAGGCCGAATTTCACATTAACCTGAAATAGAAGGAGACGGCTGGCTCGGCGAGCCGTATCCGTAGTCGTTGACTCCGATGACGCGGAAGTCGTAGCTGACCCCCTGCTTCAGGATGTCCATGTTAAAAGAGTATGACGTCACTTCCTTAGGAATGTCTTTGATCAAAATGTCCCACAAGCCTTCATCTGCAACACAGAGGCAAAGCGTACGAGCTCAGTGAGATGAGAAACCTCAGGGCCGACTTCGCGGCAGATCTTCACCTTTCATTCCAGGTAATGAAAAGCCTGGAGAAATCCCACCCCGCCGAGCTCGACATGCCAAATCTTGCACCGTTAGAAGCCTGGCTACCTTTGTCCCACATAATTCATATCCTGAACAAATCACAGACTTTATACGTCTCGTAAATTCGAGCGCACTCTCGGGTCAGGCCAGGGGAGTTTCCTGCTTTTCCACCTGAACTCAGGGAGTGCAGCCAGAGCTGTAATCTTTACTGCTGGCATTTAACATGCATCCACAAGCTCCACAAGCTCCCACAGCAACATCTCATCATCTGCTCATCTGATCCTAGAAACCTTTGGCAAACCCCTTTCACAAGGCTAGCCGATTTCCCCTGTTTTTACCCTGCAAATGAACTGAATTACATCTTTACATCTTTAAAAATAGATTTAAATAGACTTAAATCGAGTCGATTTTATAGCACACTACACGTCCAAATATTTATGGACACCCCTTCTAATGATTGCATTCTGCTACTTTAAGTTGGACCCATTGCTGACAGAGATGTGCAAATGCACACACACAGGCAAAATAGCATTAGCTATTTAATTTAGCAGAACTGATTAGCATTAGCTATTTTTTATTTAGCATTTAGCAGAACTGATTAGCATTAGCTATGTCTATTTAGTGGAGATGATTAGCATTAGCGTTTTTGAATTGCACTACATGTAACAGCCAGAGACTGATCCCCAGAATACAGAAACCCATATTTCCAAGCTTTTACCAGAAGGTCTGGCTTCAATGACGTATCGTGTGATGGGGGCTCGTCCGGGATCGCCGTTAGTCCAGTGAATGGTGAGGGCAGAGCCATAGCGGGAGATGAATGGTTCTCCAGGAGGCCCAGGGGCACCTGCAACATCAAGAGAGGATGTTATATAAAAACGGACTCTCTGACAGCTTGGCTTGGAGCTAGAACCTTTTTCTGGACCCGGGTCCGTTTGCTGCATGGGTTTGGGTCTCTGGTCCTCCTGAAATCGGAGGTCTGGGGTTCGCGTCAAGCTGCTGCACACGTGGAAGCTATCCACTCCTGGCACTGCATGTGGGGTTGTGTGATTGGTTCATTTTGTCATGGGACTGCAGTTCTTTCATAATGAATGAAAAGCCTAGATGCACCTTGGTCCTACTGTTTTGCAAAGAGAGAGAGAGAACACGAGCAGATGTAGGGAGTGGGAGAGTGAGAGAGAGAGAGTGAGAGAGAGAGAGAGAGATTAAGACATACTAACTGACCTTCTCCAGGTCCAGTGGTGATGTTGGCCTCCACCTCCGGCCCGTAGGTGAAGGTTTTGGCGCGGATGCGGAAGTTGTAAGTTACCCCGTCGGCTAAGTCTTTAATTTTCAGCCACAGGGGGGCGCTGCCCTTCACATCCACCGTCACTATCTTACTGACTCCTGGGGGGGAGGGGGAGTCAAGACAGTCGGCACAGGCCACAGAGGGTTCTAGACAAACACATTGCTTTTAGTCCAACCGACAACAGCTACAGACGTCACACTCTGCATTCCTTATATTTTTCCTTCCTTCCCTGCTTTACCATCTAACTGCAGCCTGAGTACCAGACTGAAACACCACCATTCATCACCAAACACCACCATTCACCACCAAGCACCACCATACACCATCATTCATCACCAAACACCACCATTCACCACCAAACATCACCATTCACCACCAAACACCACCATTCACCACCAAACATCACCATTCACCACCAAACACCACCATTCACCACCAAACACCACCATACACCATCATTCATCACAAACACCACCATTCACCACCAAACACCACCATTCACCACCAAACACCACCAAACATCACCATTCATCACCAAACACCACCATTCACCACCAAACACCACCATACACCATCATTCATCACCAAACACCACCATTCACCACCAAACACCACCATTCATCACCAAACACCACCATTCACCACCAAACATCACCATTCACCACCAAACACCACCATACACCACCATTCACCACCAAACACCACCATTCACCACCATACACCACCACTCATCACCAAACACCACCATTCACCACCATTCACCACCAAACACCACAATTCATCACCAAACATCACCATTCACCATCATTCATCACCAAACACCACCATTCACCACCAAACACCACCATTCATCACCAAACATCACCATTCACCATCATTCATCACCAAACACCACCATACACCATCATTCATCACCAAACACCACCATTCACCACCATTCACCATCATTCATCACCAAACATCACCATTCACCATCATTCATCACCAAACACCACCATACACCATCATTCATCACCAAACACCACCATTCACCACCAAACACCACCAAACATCACCATTTACCACCAAACACCACCATTCACCACCAAACACCACCATTCATCACCAAACATCACCATTCATCACAAAACACCACCATACACCATCATTCATCACCAAACACCACCATTGACCACCATACACCATCATTCATCACCAAACACCACCATTGACCACCATACACCATCATGCACCACAGTGCTCCACAAACACCATCATTCACCACCTTACACCACCGTTCTCCACCAAAAACCACCATTCACTTCCAAATACCATCGCTCTCTAACAAACACTATCATTCTTCACCAAACATCATCACCATTCACCACCACACAATGATTCACCTCCAAATACTATCATTTTTCACCAAACACCATCATTCACCACCCAACCTCACCATTCTTCACCACCCTTCTCCACCAAACACCACCATTCTCCACCAAACATTATCATTTTACACGTTACACTGTCATTCACCACGTCATACACCACATTCCCCACCAAACACCACAGCTCTCCACCAAACACCATCAATCTCCACCAAACACCATCAATCTCTAACAAACACTATCATTCACCACCAAACATCACCATTCTTCACCACAGCTGTCCACCAAACACCACCATTCACCACCTTACACCACCATTCTCAAACTTACACCACCATTCTCCACCAAACATCACCATTTTCACTGGCATTATTTTCCACCCAACACCATCATTCACTTCCAAACACCACCCTAAAAATACCGGACTTGGATTTAGAAGGTTCCAGTAGAAGAACAGCTAATCCAAATGAACCAGTATGAATCACCCATCAGTCAAACACCGGTATATCTTTGTTGCTAATGGTGTGATATCTGTCTAATCTCTGAGCTTGTTGGTGAGTGTTGGAGATTGTCAGAAGCTCTCGAAAGGTACTGACCATCAACGGGGGTGCAGGGCTCATAGACAAGGCGATAACCCTCGAGGATGCCATTGGGGAACACTGGCTCACCCCAGGAAACATTCACAGATGTGGTGGTGAGTTCGCTAAAGTGGATAAAGCTTGGAGCACTGGGAGCTGAAAGAGAGAGAGAGAGGTTTACTGTACTACATCAGAATGAGGGACACATAAGACTATACCAAGTAGTCTAGAGTTCGAGGAGTCAAAAAGCTCCTACATTACTCCCATATTGCAGGTCTGCCATCGCTCCTGCGCCAGCAGAAGGTAAGTGAGTTCCACACAAATCATTTTTTCCATTGAAACACTCTCACTTTCCAGAAATTCATGGAAAGCTGTTTTCAGGCCAGCAATTACATAACTGTCATCCTAGAACTTGAGGAAAGAATGGAATTATGATCTTTTGAATTATTATGAACCTTTTCTGCACAAATTACCCTGCAAAAGTGCAATTTTAATATGTGAAATCATCTTAAATCTCGTCCAAATACCTAATGTTTCTCATTTTGAGACTGATGCAACAAAATAGTAAGATTGAATAGTAAGATTTAGACATTTGTACAGCTTTTAAGATCTTTTGGAATTGTTTTCTCTGGTTATCTCTGGTTAATTTGCTTGTTTTAAGCATTTATTCCTAAAATAAACAAAATAAAATGAGGAGGTATGCAGATATTTTTGAAAAAGTAGATTCTTCGTCCAAACAAGAACTCAAAAACTTGCCCTTAAACACTTGAATGACCATTCCAGCACAGCAGCAGGAGCTAACATCTCAAAAAGTTTGATTCCTTAAGTCTTTAAGTCAAATATGATGCAGCATAACGGCCAAAACAGACCTAAATACAGCGCAAAGCTGAAGCACATTTTCTCATAGAGATTCTCTCAGTGTGTTCAAACAGCAGGTCTTCATTACTTGATCCTAAACAGACTGAAAACTGAAAGCTTTATTACCAAAAATGTGGAAAAAAAATGTTGTCATGACAACAGTGCTGTCTCTGAATAACCCACACACTCCTGATGAGGCACAGAATTGGATTTGTTGTAGCTTTTAAAGAATGCTGATATCATGATGAACTACCACATGGTTGTTGTTCTCAAAACTCTCCACCCCCGAGAGCGTTTTCAAAACTCTACAGCTTCATGCTACATTAAAAAGAAAACATCCAGATAAATGTGGGCGGGGCCTGACATTTTGAAGGTTGTGTATTGTCCACCAGGCAAGAGATTTGCAACAGCAGACTGTTTACCGGCTTGCTGAGTGCGCCCCCTGGTGGGGGCACTGCGGGGGCCATCTCCAGCTGCATTAAAGGGGGCGACGCTGATCATGTAGGTGGTGTAGCCCGTCAGGTTCTTCAGCTTGACCCCTCCTTCAGGCAGGAAAAGGGTCCGCAGCTTCTCCGTCTCGTTCTTGCGCTGGTACTCCCAGAAATAAATCTACCAAAGCAACAAAACCATCATCAATAACATTAGAAACAGAAACACTGCAGGATAAACATCTTCAAAATGGCAAAGCTCACCTTATAGCCCTGTATGTCCCCGTTCTGGGTGTCCAGCGGAGGTGGGTCCCACGTGATATCCAGCTGTGTGGCAGTGGACGATTGGATGGCCACGTTTTGGGGTGGGGCAGTTGGCACTGTGAAAAGTGATGGATGGTGTTGTTGTTGACTGTGGTGAAGAGATCAGTTCAGGGGCTTCTGAAGGCTTTAGCAATCTCGGCTCTGAGTGTGTGACCCTCAGACAGTGTAAATACCCTGACATGCCTTGGTCAGATACTATGTCAGACGTCTTATTACCTCATTATGACCTCACCCAGCTGAGCTGAGAAAACAGCATGGGTATGAGGTGGCTGGAGCAGGTGCTGATTTCTCCCATTCTAACGTAAATAAGTAAAACACTAGAGGGCGCTCCAGAGAGGGTTCTCAATTCAACTTTCCGATTCCTTGCCAGGGTTTGCTATGAGGTGTTATTATAATTAATTAATTATATGATCATGGTGCAAATTTTTAGGGGGGGGGGGTCCTGCATGGTCCAGGACCTCCAAATTAACCCTCAGAATCCAAATTCTCAACAACACTTATCAATCAAATAGACTCACCTGCTTCTCCCACGAACACCTCCTGTGGCGAGCTGGTTGGTCCCTCCCCCACGGCGTTGTACACACTCATTCTGATTTCATAGCGCTTGTGTTTGCACAGATCTACAAAATGCACAAACACACACAAACACAGCGTTTATCAAGCATTGGTCAAGTTGGTCAACATGGTTGGTGTGGTGCAACAGATAACACCACTCCTGCCAGTGAGCTACCACATCATGTGGGAGACTGGGGTTCGATTCCCAGTCTGGGTGACTATGCTGTGCTACACCAAGACTCCTAACACTACATTGGTCCTCCTCTGTAATACGAGTAACCTTGTAAGTCGCTCTGGATAAGAGCATCAGCTAAATGCTGCAAATGTAAATGTAACTTCTCCTGTTCCTATAGCAACGCCTCCTTACGAATTTCTAATGAGTGCACACAGCTTGTCTAGCCCCTGTAGAGAAGTGCTGCCAATAGAATAGGACTCCCTGCAGCAGATAAATAAACATAAGCATATTGGCATCATGCTGCCTAATGCCAGGCGTGGGCTAGAGGGGTCTATAAAGCCCCCCAGCAGCATTGAGCTGTGGAGCAGTGGAAGAACTGTGTTCTCTGGAATGATGGTGGTGGAGCTCCATCCAGTACTTTTGGGGAGTTGGGCATGAGGTGGGATGGTGATCCTCCATCTAACATCTTGACCTAATGATTTTGTATCTGAATCCAACCAAATCCTCACAGCAATTCTCTTCCAAAATCTAGCTTTCTCAGTGGCCCACACCTACAGGGGTCCCAGTCCCGGTCCTCCTAATGGCCAGTCCATCCCTAATTGTTCATTAACAGCATCAAGTCCTTTAAAAATGACTCTTTAACAGAAAGTTTTGTCCAAAACCTCTACTTACTGTCCAGCTCGTATTGGGAGAGTGAGGGGTCACTGAGGTTGCGGATACTGTACGGAGCTAAGAATGAGAGAGAGAGAGAGAGAGAGAGAGAGAACGAGAGGCAAGGCAAGGCAGGTTTACTTGGATAGCACCTTTTATTCACAGCAGCAAAATAAAAATATGGGTAATATTCCCAGAGCTGCACGATATATCAGAGCAGCATCGTCATCGTAGTGTGTACATGCAAAAAAGTCAAGTTGAGGATTAATTGGCTTCATACAAAAGGAAAAATTGTGCTGTTCTCATATATTATCATTTATTTTAGTGTGATCTTCCACTATTATTATGTATATACTTCCATTATTAATATCACAACATGCTGGATCTCTGACTTCTGGATTAATCTGGTGAATTTTTAATATATAACGCAGAACAGAATCTCACAATGTCCGTTTTCCCCCCCACAATATCATGCAGCTCTAATTAGTACGGTCCTGGACCGACCTCCTCATAAAGGGATTTTGCAAGAATAGTTAATAATTAAAAGAAAGATTAAAAATAAAAACAAATTCTAAGAAAATATGATTGCAATGTTACTCAAGTCCCTTCCCGCTCCCAAAGTGAGGAAGAGCACTAAAAGTGACCGCTGTCACCCGCTGGATAGCAGTCGTAGCTGTACAGGATTTTACTATAGAGAGAGAGACCAGCCATTCATCATTATACGTGAGTAACAGCTTCTCTGTGTAAAGGCATGTCTGGCAGAGGTTTTAATTATTATTATTTTTTTTTTCAAGAATTTTGATGATGGCAAAATTATAAATCTCAACCCTGATAGATTAGCATTAGATAAGATATGATTAAAGGTGTAGTGTGACAAAGTGAAGGTGAGGGGGAGCAACGTCCTCTACTAGATTCTGCTGATCCGGCGGCTATGTAGATCCATAAGCTAAAATAAATACATAAATAAATAAATTAATTAATAATAATAATAATTTAAAATATATATTTTGCAAAAAATTCCCAGTTCAGCCCTGCCATTTAACCCACCTGTTCGTAGCTCCCCCTAGCACCGACACTAGGAGGGTAAGGACTTAACACATGCCTCCTCCGATACATGCAAAGCCAGCCACCGCCTCTTTTCTAACTTGCCAGGCAGCCGACACGCTCTGAGGACTGCGCTGGGTCCCTAGCTCCACTGCACCAGCCAACAGACGCCTGTGCCAGTCATCGCTTTAAGAGTGATGAGGAGAGAGAGCGCCATCTACCCACCCGGAGAGAGCAAGGCCAATTGTGCTCTCTCAGGCTCCAGGTTCTGATGGCAAAGCAGCATGGCTGGGGATTTGAACTTGCGACCCCCATGTGCATTAGAGGGGTCGCTGAGCCACTCGGGGCCCTCTCCCAGTATACTGTATTTACTAAGGACATGAGATATGTAGAGCAGAATAAAGGAAAGGAAGGGTCAGTAAAGTATTCGGACAGAGTGGCAGATGCGCCTGAGCCTCCTATGGGTGTCTGTGTTGTCTTTAGAATAGATTATCTCTATATTCACATTCAGGTAAATCACTGGTGTGTGTGTATATGTGTGTGTGTGTGTGTGTGTGTGTGTGTGTGTGTGTGTATATGTGTGTACAGGTACTCACAGGTGAGTTCAGCCCAGCTGGTGGATGGGCTGTTGATAGGCTGGACGCTGAAGCTGCGTAACCGGTCATACAGCAGCTCTCGGTACCGGACACGGAAACCCAGAGGAATTCCGTTAATCCTCTCCTCTGCTGGAGCCTGGATCACACACACACACACACACATATTCAGCATCATAAACCTACAAATATATATATATATCACACACACACACTATATGGACAAAAGTATTGGGACACCTGCTCAAGGCTATTAAAAAGAGTTTATTCTGCTTTTGTTTGAGTACCTGTCTCTACTGTCCATCACCCCATTTCATAATCCCCAAATCCTCAACTCATTCCAAAAGTACTGGATGGAGCTCCACCACCATCAACCCAGAGAACACAGTTCTTCCGCTAGATTCCTATTCTATTGGCAATACTTCTCTACAGCTGGCAATGCTAAATGCATTCATTATAAGTGGTGTCCACAAACATTTGGACATATAGTGTACATCACACTGAAAACAGACCTCTGGCACATGTACAAACACTCAGTGTTCACATTATAATACCTGACGATCTTTATAAACACGGTCAGTGGTGGCTCAGTGGTTAGAGCGCCGGGATATCGATAACAGGGTTGTGGGTTTGATTCCCAGCTGCCACTGTTGGGCCCTTGAGCAAGGCCCTTTACCCTCTCTGCTTCCCGGGCGCTGGAGTTGGCTGCCCACCGCTCTGGGTGTGTGTGTGTGTGTACTCACTGCCCCTAACACATGTGTGTACAGTGTACAGTGACAAATACGTGCACCTTTACCCTTTACCTAATTATAAAGACCATCAGTTACTAAAGCAGAGGCGGGAACAATACAGTCAGCTGACCTGCCAGCGAATCAGAACAGAGGTGGTGGTGTGTGGCGTGACAGAGAGGATGACGGGAGATTCATCTGGAGCTGGAGAGAGAGAGAGAGAGAGAGAGAGAGAGAGAGAGAGCCAAAAGAGAGATTTAGCCATACATATATATATATATCTTTCCATCTATCCATGCATCTGTCCGTCCATCTATCCATCCATCAATCTTTCTTTCCCTCCATCTGTCCATCCATCCACCCACCCATCCATCAGTACGTCCGACCATCCTTCCATCCATCCATCCATCCATCCATCTGTCCATTCGACCATTCTTCCATCTATCCATCCATCTATCCATCCATCAATCTTTCTTTCCATCCATTCATCTTTCCCTCCATCTGTCCATCCATCCATCCACCCATCCATCAGTACGTCCGACCATCCTTCCATCCATCCATCCATCCATCCATCTGTCCATTCGACCATTCTTCCATCTATCCATCCATCTTTTCATCCATCCATCTATCCATCCACCCATCCATCAGTCTGTCCATTCATACATCCATCCATCCGTCCATCCATCCATCAGTCTGTCTGACCATCCATCCATCCATCAATCCATCTTTCCTTCCATCTGTCCATCCATCCATCAATCCATCTTTCCTTCCATCTGTCCATCCATCCATCTATCCATCCACCCATCCATCAGTCTGTCTGACCATCCATCCATCCATCAATCCATCTTTCCTTCCATCCGTCCATCCATCCATCTATTCATCCATCCATACATGCATCTTACCATCCATCTGTCTGTCCATTCATACATCCATCCATCCGTCCATCCATCTTTCCATCCATCTATTCATCCATGCATCTTTCTTTCCTTCCATCCATCTTTCCATCCATTCATCACTGCCGTGCAAAAATCTCCAAATTCTTTACTTTACAGGAGAAGGAAAACACCTTATGGACTTTTAATGAAAGTATGTATAGTGACCTATAACTTATTATATTCACAACATTAATCATAGACATATATCCATATTCCTTATATTCATAGTGTTGCATGTTATAAGTTTTGCACAATGCTGCTATCTGCACTGCCTATTCACTGCACTGTACTCAGTCTCCAGGATAAAGCTGAATGTGTGTGAATCTATCTAGCACACAGTGAGTTTCTGTGCTGAGGAGCTTTTTATCCTGTTACTGAAAGCAGTCAGTCAGTTCTCACCATCCTGCAGGGTGGTTATAGCCTCGCTGTCCTCGCTGTACTCACTGTCCCCAATATCATTGGTGGCCTTCACTCGGAACTGGTAGGAGGTAAAAGGCTTCAGCCTGAAACGCACAAAAAATCTTCTAAACGTTTTAAAGTACAACAAATTTGAAAGAAATGTTAATGTTTACATCAGAATTAAATCAACAACAACAGCAAAAATCACACCAATGAAAATACTGGCTGATAAATTCAGGTTTGCAGTGCAGTTACACCACTCTGACCAACAGGTGGCGTCTTTCAAATCAGTGGATCATTTTCTGAATCAACTGGTTCAGTCGATTCAGAGTCTCCATCACAACCCTTCAGACACATGGGGGTGTGTTAACACGGGTGCTCGGATAGCCAATCAGAATGGAGCTGACAAAATCAGGACCGCTGTGGCAGCTTATAGAGAATTTAGAGAAGTGTGGGCGGAGCCTCTGAGGCTGAGACTACGGCTGTGTCCCACACTGCACACTACCACGCTAAACAGTGTGTAAAATAGTGCTGAATAACTGGTTAAATCTGGAAGGTGTGTCAGAGCAGTGAAAACATTATCTGCAGTTATCTAGAACCAGAACATAGAACCACCTGAGGTGATTTTTTTCTCCTAATAAGAGTCACATTTAGGTGTGTAACAATAATGACCCAAAAAAGAGGGTTCTTTGAGCCAAGCCATACACTCCGAAAAAATGTGTCCCTCAAAGGTTCTATGTATCCATACGGAACCAATACATTGTAACTCAAAAGAACCATTTAATTGCTTACACGGTTCTTAGCCTGGTAGAACTGCTCATTTCTATGGTTTAAAGGTTCTTGTGGACGGAGCCATTTAAGACATAGAACACTTTTTGCTCAGAGTAAAGAAGAACCTTATGGTTCCCAAAAAATGTGATGGTTCTACTATTGATGCAAATTAGAAGAACCACATTTGCTCTGAGTGAAGAAGAACCTCTAAGTGAGTGAAGAACCTTCTAAAGGTTTTAAAAACTTGCACATCATCTAGAACTTCTACACCAATTCAAGGGTTCTTCCAAGAACCTTTACACTATGTTCTTCTGACATACATCATTTACAACAAAGGTTCTCTAAGGTTTAGGGAACCGAAAGGTTCTTTGTTCATGGTACTGTGTAGTTTTTGAGACCTGGCTGTGAAAATGCAACACCTGTCCACGATGTACGACGTGGAGTCGTGATTGACGGACGCTGAGTGGACGGTCCAGTTCCGGCTGGGAAGTTCTCGGACCTGCACCGTGTAATAGCGAACTGGAGAGAGGCCATCGCTGCCGGGTTCCCATGCCAACAGTACGCTACGGGCTTGCACACTCTCTTGTGGCACTGTGGGACGACTGGTGGGCTGGGGTCGCGCTGGTGGTCAAAGTGACACACACACACACACACACACAGACACACACACACACACACACACACACACACACAGACACACACACACACAGAAAAAGCTTATAAAAAGTCCACCTACAAAATGCCATTTAACTCTAATGAGAGACTGTAGCTCCTCCTCCTCAGTGTATATCACAATACCTACATTTAGAGCGTTATTAATATTCACCCTAATGAGAGGCTGTAGCTCCGCCTCCTCAGTGTATATCACAATACCTACATTTAGAGCGTTATTAATTATTATTCACCCTAATGAGAGACTGTAGCTCCGCCTCCTCAGTGTATATCACAATACCTACATTTAGAGCGTTATTAATATTCACCCTAATGAGAGACTGTAGCTCCGCCTCCTCAGTGTATATCACAATACCTACATTTAGAGCGTTATTAATATTCACCCTAATGAGAGACTGTAGCTCCGCCTCCTCAGTGTATATCACAATACCTACATTTAGAGCGTTATTAATTATTATTCACCCTAATGAGAGACTGTAGCCCTGCCTCCTCAGTGAATATCACAATACCTACATTTAGAGCGTTATTAATTATTATTCACCCTAATAAGAGACTGTAGCTCCGCCTCCTCAGTGTATATCACAATACCTACATTTAGAGCGTTATTAATTATTATTTACCCTAATGAGAGACTGTAGCTCCGCCTCCTCAGTGTATATCACAATACCTCCATTTAGAGCGTTATTAATTATTATTCACCCTAATAAGAGACTGTAGCTCCGCCTCCTCAGTGAATATCACAATACCTACATTTAGAGCGTTATTAATTATTATTCACCCTAATGAGAGACTGTAGCCCCGCCTCCTCAGTGTATATCACAATACCTACATTTAGAGCATTATTAATTATTATTCACCCTAATGAGAGACTGTAGCTCCGCCTCCTCAGTGTATATCACAATACCTACATTTAGAGCATTATTAATTATTATTCACCCTAATGAGAGACTGTAGCTCCGCCTCCTCAGTGTATATCACAATACCTACATTTAGAGCGTTATTAATATTCACCCTAATGAGAGACTGTAGCCCCGCCTCCTCAGTGTATATCACAATACCTACATTTAGAGCATTATTAATTATTATTCACCCTAATGAGAGACTGTAGCTCCGCCTCCTCAGTGTATATCACAATACCTACATTTATGTTTCTAATAAAATTAAATATGAATGCAGATTGAGGCTGTTGCCATAGGTTACCTCTCTTCTCTGTGGTGACCACCAGGGCTTCGGCCGCCTCCCCCCAGCCCTTACGTGTCTGAGCTGTAATGCGGAACACGTAGACGGACTCCGGCTTCAGTGCGGTAACCGTGTACTGCCGAGCGCTCGGGTTCAACACGTCCACCGTCGCCGTGTTGCTGTTGGTGGAGTTGAGCCGATACGTGATCTGATAGGCTGCAGGGGGGGTGCATCAGAAACACCAGTGAATTATTAGACTGTTTAATTAGTAGCACATAACATACACTACATGTCCAAATGTTTGTGGACACCCCTTCTAATGAATTAATTCAGCTACTTTAAGTTGCAACCAGAGATGTGCAAATGCACAAACACACAGCTTGTCTAGTCCCTGTAGAGAAGTACTGCCAATAGAATAGGACTCCAATTGTGAACCTATTAGCTCCATGCTGCCTAACGCCAGGCGTGGGCTTGAGGGGTATAAAGCCCCCCAGCAGGATTGAGCTGTGGAGGAACTGTATTCTCTGGAATGATGGATGGTGCTTTGGGATGAGTTAGGGATGGCTATTAAATACAACCAAATCCTCACAGCAATGCTTTAGCCAAAGTCTAGTAGAGAGCCAGTAGAAACAATGTGTAGGCGTCCCAATACTTTTGTCTGAGGGACTAAGGAAACATTACACACACACACACACTGACTAACCGAGAATGATTCCATTGGGCTGAGATGGCGACTGCCAGATGAGTCTAACAGAGGTGGTCCGGACCTCCGGGAACAGAATACCAACTGGAGGTCCAGGCACTAGGAGAGACAGGCAGAGAGACAGGATTTCAGCTTATCCGAGCAGACTCTCCGTATGCTGTGCAGAGGGGGCCGACTCCTCCATGCCTACCATCATCAAGGGTGCGCTCGAGGATGGGAGGGGAGCTGGGGCGGCCATCTCCGATTCGCGTGAAGGCCAGCACCTGGATCTCATACAGAACGTACTTCCCCAAACCCGTCAGCTGAACACTGTGGGTGGAGTTTCCCTCCACCGTCCAAAACTGCAGAGGGGAGTCCGAGTCCTTCTCCTTATAGACCACCTGAGAGAGAGAGAGGGCGAGAGATGAGGTCTAAGACCAGGCTTTGTTGGATGCACTTTAACTTGCCCCCATTGCTGACACAGATGTGCAAATGCACAACACACACACAGCTTGTCTAGTCCCTGTACAGAAGTACTGCCAATAGAATAGGACCAGGCATGCCAGGCATGGGGGTAGAGGGGCACTGAGCTGTGGAGCAGTGGAAGAACTGTGTTCTCTGGAATGATGGACGGTGCTCCATCTAATACTCTTGGGATTAGTTAGGGATAAGGTATGGTAAGACAAGAGCTCTTGTTGCTGAATGCAATCAAATCCTCACAGCAATGCTCCTCCAACATCTAGCAGAAAGCCTAGAGACGGTTACTCCAACAAATGAAGGAGATACTCTTTTTAATGCTCTGGTTTCAGACGAAATGATGAATGAGCAGGTGTCCCAATACTTTTGTCCAAACAGTTTACAGTTATTTACTATTTATTGTTTAGATCAATTCATATTTCTGGTTATTCTCGATTCTGAGATGTTTCTTCCAGCGCCGCTGACCTTATAGCCGAGGATGAGGCCGTTTCTGTCCGGCTCTGGGACCTCAAACCAGCGCACTAGGATACTGCTGGAGGTCGTGGCGAAGGCAGAGACGTTAGTGGGTCCACAAGAGGGAACTGTGTGAAAGAGAGAGAGAGAGAGAGAGAGAGAGAGAGAGAGAGAGAGAGAGATATTAATCACAGGATTTTGAAGTCCAGATTGTCCATGCAGTCCATTATTCCTTGGATTGCTGTGTGTGTGTGTGTGTGTGTGTGTGTGTGTGTGTGTGTGTGTGTGTGTGTGTGGAATTCCTTGCTATTGTGAGCTGAGAGAGCAGGAATTTGCTGGGCTACATAAAAAAAATGCTCGAGTTTTCCACACACACACTCCATCTGTTCCCAATTTCCTCTCTCTCACTCTCATATACACACCCCCTCATACACACACACTCTACCCTCCATGCCTCTGCTGAAATGTGGAAAGCAGGCTGGTGTGAGAGAGTTAAAGATTTTACTCCCCCATTAAACTCCATTAAGGCCCCCCAAACTCATTACAGCAGGAAGTACCGCAGCCACGCGCCCGGGCTATCAGTTAAAGATGCTCACATTATTCAACACTGAGAAAGACTTTGGGGGGGGGGGGCTGTTATGCTGTATGTGTACATGTCTATTACATAACTATATAAATGTAATTGTGTAAACAATTACCTGATTACCTTCTGAGTTACATTTATACACAATTACTCTTCTGCAAAGGGAGGTTTCAGGCTGCCCTACTTTTATTATCTCCCCTAAATCCCCTTCCTAAATGTAGCTACCCTACTTTTATACCTACTTACCCCTTCCTAAATCTAACTACCCCACTCTTACATCTACTTACCCCTTCCTAATTCTAGCTACCTCACTCTTACATCCATTTACCCCTTCCTAAATCTAGCTACCCCACTCTTACATCTACTTACCCCTTCCTAATTCTAGCTACCTCACTCTTACATCCATTTACCCCTTCCTAAATCTAGCTACCCCACTCTTACATCCACTTACCCCTTCCTAAATCTAGCTACCCTACTCTTACATCCACTTACCCCTTCCTAAATCTAGCTACCCCACTCTTACATCCATTTACCCCTTCCTAAATCTAGCTACCCTACTCTTACATCCATTTACCCCTTCCTAAATCTAACTACCCCACTCTTACATCAATTTACCCCTTCCTAAATCTAGCTACCCCACTCTTACATCCATTTACCCCTTCCTAAATCTAACTACCCCACTCTTACATCAATTTACCCCTTCCTAAATCTAGCTACCCCACTCTTACATCCACTTACCCCTTCCTAAATCTAGATACCCTACTCTTACATCCATTTACCCCTTCCTAAATCTAGCTACCCCACTCTTACATCCACTTCCCCCTTCCTAAATCTAGCTACCCTTCTTTAATACCTACTTCCCCCTTCCTAAATATAATTACCCCACTCCTACATCCACTTCCCCCTTCCTAAATCTAGCAACCCTACTCTTACATCCACTTACCCCATTCCTACATCTAGTTACGTACTTCTACACCTAATTACCCTTAGTTTCTCTACTCCTACATCTACCCCAGTTACCCCATGTCTACATCTAATTACCCATATTTCCCCAATTTCTATATCTACAAATCACACATCTATAAACCCTACTCCCACAACTTGTTACCCTATTACAACATCTAGTTACCATATTAGTTACCATACTGCATCTAATTACCCCATTCCTACATGTGGTTACCCAATTTTTACATGTAGTTACCCTTAGTTACCCCATTACTATTTCTAGTTAACATATTTCTATGGCTGTGATTTCACTCTTACCCCATTTCGTCCCACTTTTACTAGTTACTCCATTTCACCCACATCAACTCAACTTCTGGATCCAGTTACTCTACTGTACTTTACCTCATTCCTACTCACTCCTAACCGCAGTCACATTACGCATACCCCTGTTACGCTAAACTTACCCCATTAAATCCTCTCTTACACCAGTTACCCCACTCCTTTTCCTGTTTCCACTACTGTCCCACTCCTACCTTAGTTACCTACCCCTGTTACACCAGTCCCACCTGTCACGCCACAGCTAATCTCTGATCTCTTACCGGACTCCCTGGTGCGTCCCCGTACGGGCTGGCTCCACGGCCCAACTCCAATGCCATTGATGGCCTGAACTTTGACCTCATACTCTGTCCACTCCTCCAGGTCCTCTATTGTGAACTCCCTCTCCAGGCGGTCAGGGATTACATGGATTAGGGCTTTGGCCTGGGGGCCGGTCCGGCTATATTGAATCCTGTAGCCCACTGACTCTGGATTACCATTATATTCCCATTCTGGCAGGGGCTGGACACACACCAGGAGACATGCTTATATAACTTGCACAAGCCCATAATAATAATAATAATAATAATAATATAAAAACAATAACAATAAAAAAATTATATATATCAAAATATGCCATTGCATACCACCCATCGAAGCCACAGGCTGGTCTCGCTGGCTGTGCGCAGGGTCACATTGACTGGGGCCATGTCAGGTGGAGCCTGCAAGGTTTGGATCTTTCGAGAAGGTTGGCTGGGAGGACTGGTGCCCACGATGTTCACCTGTCGCATACGAAACCTGCAAAAGACACCGCAGACATTAACCATCAGGAGAAGACTGACGGGGGCTCATAGAGATGAGACGGTGAGACGTGGTAAATATAGAACCTGTTGGGACTGTAGTAAAGATGGGTACCTATAGAAGGTATAGTAGATGTACTAAATGTGTGGTCTATGTACCCTGTATAATGTATGAAAGTTCTAGCGAATGATTAGAGCCTGTAGACGGTGTGATGTGTGATGTGAGTTGCAATAAGGGTGTGGCAGGTAAAGAATATGTAGGGACTATAGTAGAGGCATGGTATTTTAAGAAGGTAAAAGAAAGTAAAGTATTGTATCAGTGCAAGTGTTGAAGTTGTGGTCATGATGTAGCTATTGTAGTAAAGGTGTAGTATATATATAGAAGTGTTTGGTATTTGTAGAATGTATAGGTGATGTATTAAATGTGTGTTACCTATAGACTGTTCAACAGATGTCTTAAAAGGTGGTACCTATAGAATGTATAGGAGCTTTGCATTCAATGTGTGGCATCTGCAGAATGTATAGGGGTGGTATTTAAGGTGTGGTACCTATAGAATGTATAAGGGTTGTATTAAAGGTGTGGTACTTATTGACCTGTATAGGAGTTGTGTATTCAAGGTGTGGCATCTGTAGAATGTATAGGGGTATACAGTATGCAGTAAAGGTGTGGTATTTGTAGTATGTATAGGGGTTGTACTAAAGATGTGATATGTACAGAAGAGGTTGTATTAAAGGTATGGTACCTGTAGTAAAGGTGGGGCACATATAGAAGATGTAGTAAATGTGTGGAATTTGTACCCTCTACAAATGTATGGAATTCTAGAATGCTCTATTCAAGGTGTGGCGTCTGTAGAATGTATAGGGGTGGTATTAAAGGTATAGTACCTGTAGAATGTATAGGGGGTGCATTAAAGGTGTGGTACCTATAGAATGTTTAGGAGTTGTGTATTCAAGGTGTGACATCTGTAGAATGTATAGAGGGTGTATTAAAGGTGTAGTACCTGTAGGATATATAGGAGTTGCATTAAAGGTGTGGTACCTATATAATCTAAAGGAGTTGTGTATTCAAGGTGTGACATCTGTAAAATGTATAGGGGGTGTATTAAAGATGTGGTACCTATAGAATATATAGGGGTGTATTATAGGTTTGGTACCTATAAAATGTATAGGGATTGTGTATTCAAGGTGTGGTACATATATTATATATAGGAGTTGTGTATGCAAGGTGTGACATCTGTAGAATGTATAGGGGTTGTATTAAAGATGTGGTACCTATATAATGTATAGGGGTGTATTAAAGGTGTGGTACCTATACAATATATAGGAGTTGTGTATTCAAGGTGTGACATCTGTAGAATGTATAGGGGCGTATTAAAGGTGTGGTAAATATAGAATGTGAGGAGTTGTGTATTCAAGGTACGACATCTATAGAATGTATAGGGGGTGTATTAAAGATGTGGTACCTATAGAATGTATAGGGGTGTAATATAGGTTTGGTACCTATATAATGTATAGGAATTGTGTATTCAAGGTGTGGTACATATATTATGTATAGGTGTTGTGTATGCAAGGTGTGATGTCTGTAGAATGTATAGGGGTTGTATTAAAGATGTGGTACCTATACAATATATAGAAGTTGTGTATTTTAGGTGTGACCTCTGTAGAATGTATAGGGGGTCTATTAAAGGTGTGGTACATATAGAATGTAAGGAGTTGTGTATTCAAGGTACTACATCTGTAGAATGTATAGGGGGTGTATTAAAGATGTGGTACCTATAGAATGTATAGGGGTGTATTATAGGTTTGGTACCTATATAATGTATAGGAATTGTGTATTCAAGGTGTGGTACATATATTATGTATAGGAGTTGTGTATGCAAGGTGTGACATCTGTAGAATGTATAGGGGTTGTATTAAAGATGTGGTACCTATATAATGTATAGGGGTGTATTAAAGGTTTGGTACCTATATAATGTATAGGAATTGTGTATTCAAGGTGTGGTACATATATTATGTATAGAAGTTGTGTATGCAAGGTGTGACATCTGTAGAATGTATAGGGGTTGTATTAAAGATGTGGTACCTATATAATGTATAGGGGTGCATTAAAGGTTTGGTACCTATAGAATATATAGAAGTTGTGTATTCAAGGTGTGACCTCTGTAGAATGTATAGGGGGTCTATTAAAGGTGTGGTACCTGTAGAATATATAGGGGTTGCATTAAAGGTGTGGTACATATATAATGTATAAGAGTTGTGTATTCAAGGTGTGATATCAGTAGAATGTATAGGGGCTGCACTAAAGGTGTAGTGTTTCGAAGGTCTGTTAAAGATGCAGGGCATGCAGTAACAGTGTGGTACCTGCAGAATGCATAAGGGTTGTAGTAAAACTGTGGTACCTGTAGAAGGTGTACGGGTTTAGAGCTGGCACTTCCAGCGAGCGGGCATCAGGTTCGTTGGCCAGCTGGTGAACCATCACCCAGTCCTCATTCTCTCCCACCACACTGATCTGAGAACAGAATGCAGATCAGGAAACATCAGCCCTGTGCTGTCCATCTTTACCAGCCTTCTCTCCATGCTCACCTCGCCTCATGTCTCTGGCCTGGTGCTTTTGCTTTTATTTTGTTTTTAAGCTCCTCCTACGTCCTGCCACTTCTTGCCAGTGTGTGGTCTGTAGCCACGCCCTTTTGTCATTGCCCTCAGGTGTTTCTTATCTAAATTCAGTGTATTGTCATCCCTTTGTTTGTCTTATCCTTCTCTTGGCTTTGTTTAACGCCATCTGTAGATGGTCTTTTGGTACTTAATGGAGTTCTCTGTTGCTTTTGTTTCCTACCATTATCGACTTGTGTCCTGCCCCCTTGGCTCCTCCATGGTTACACACATGTATCAATGTCAATGCAGTAACAGGGCTGACCTGGGATCAGATACAGTCCTCAGGGACCCCAGCCAGCCCAGATTACTGCTTTATCCTAAACACCAAAGTCAGGTAACCGATATTGCTAGAGGACCCCGTTTACACCTGATAAGATTATATCCACATGCGTTTACACTGGACAGTCCAATGCGTCTCCAGTTAGTCCGACCAGCTGATTAAAAAGGTTAGCTAGCTCGCTAGCTTCACCTCATATACGATGGCAAACTCCAAGAATAGCACAGCATCTCCCCAGCGCATAGCTTTCTTGGCAATAACTACGTCCTCTTAGCACAAAACGACGCCTATATCGATGTGCTAGCTTAGCTTAGCAAAAACGAGCTAAACAGCGGGATCGGTGAGCTGGTTGCTCTGTTAACCAGGCAAGCGGGTGGAAAGCATGTGGAAAGGTGTGTTGGAAGTCATGGCCGATTGCCTGAGCATCATCAGACACCGACAAACACAAATTCGGCATCTCGAATTCGACCAGACAGTTCCGGCCTTGTTGCACCAACCCCACATTTGTGCTCGCTCGTGTCCGTCTGGTCGGAGTGCTCCGGCCTCAGAGGTGGAGGACAAAAACAATGCAAAAGGTACTGAAGAAGTGTCACCTTCAGTATGTAGCTTCTTTCAGACTGTGGGGATCTACAGTGGAAGTGCTTTACCAGGGCTCTCTTTCCCAAGAATGAGGCAAAAATGACCTACTAGCATAGTGCTAACTGCATGCCACACCAATTACACGCAATGCCCTCGACACCAGTCAGGGCGAGACCAACACACGCCCGCTCCGACACATGTGCAGCCAGCCACACCTCTTTTTCTGAACTGCCTCCGTCCGATGCGACGTCACCAGGCAACCAACAAACGCTGCATCCCCGGCTCTGACGCACCGGATAGCCGACGCCAGTGACGGCCAGCGCCGCACTAGTGTGATGTGGGGGTTAGTGCCATCTACCCACCCTAGAGAGAGCAAGGCCAATTGGCAAGGCTCTCTCGGGCCCCTCGGGCTGTCGATGGCTAGCAGCTTGATTGGGATACGAACCAGCGAGCCTCCGCGCCATCGTCCGCTGGACCACCCGGGGCCCCTCTAGATGTCCTGAATTCTGTCGTTACTTTTAGAAAGAAGAAGCGAAAGATCATACAGGCACCTGCAATCAGACTGCAATCACACTACAGCACCTGTTTGGCAAGTCAAAATCAGGAAGTATGATTTCTTGGAAAGGATGAGGATTCTCAAAGGGTTTATCTCGCTGAACATCACTGACGTTGAGGAATTTCCCTCTCACACACATCGTCACCCAGTGATACTAACAGCTTCAGGTTCAGTAAGGCATTGTTACAAAAGTACTAATGGACCTGTCCCACCACTTCAAGCTTTGCAAAAGCAATGGTCAAGACCCGTACTGGTCATGGAAGAACATCAGACTAAAAGAGGGACTGAGTAAGGTCATTCAGAGTGGGTTTGGCGTGAACATGAAGAAAAAAGGGTTATGGGACATCATAAAAACCTGGTGTGTAGATGTCCAAATACTTTTGACAACACAGCGTAGCTGTAGGAGGTATAGTCTCAAAAAAAGAGATCTGTCCAGATTTGAGGAGGTTCTCTGGTGGGTTTGGACAGTAAATGTCTATATTTGTGCCGTAGTCATGGCAACTCCTGCCTCCATTCACCACAGCTGTAAACAAATTCGAGATGGTAAGCGATCTGTACCGCGGATTGGGAAAAAAACAACAGGGTGGGAGGAGATAGTAATAAACAAGATGAAATATGAATGATGCATATGAAATAGTTCAACTCTCTTGGAAGTGAGGCTTACCTGTGCCTCCACCTGCCAGCGGGATATGGAGGTTTTTCCATCATAGCCAGGTTTAAACTGCAGAGTAACGGACCGGGGGCCGATGTTGGAGATGGCTAAATTAGTCGGGGGACCAGGAAGCTCTACACAAGATGAGGAAAGGCATGGCAATTACTGACTAATATTTTCCATATATATATATATATATATATATATATATATATATATACCACCACCACCACCAATAGTACCACAAAGCGAGAATATATATATGTGGTATCATTATTTGTATTATTGCATTTTATTTATTTATTATTATTATTATTATTATTATTATTAGATATTCTATATATTATTATTATATTTAACCATGTCTTCCTGACTATGCCAGATCTCAATTTTGCAATTAGAATTGTGGTGCCATCTGGAGGCCAGAAATTGTACTGCGGTGGCGCTCTTTTAAAATCAACACTTCTTTATTATCTGGCACTGCAGCAAACAAAATAAATAAATAAACAAACAAACAAATAAATAAAGATAAACAGACCAAATTTGAGCTTTCTACAGGTTTCTGCTGTTAATTCTGCACCTGAATGTCATGATTTCATTACACAAAGACAAACAGGCCAACCTGCTGGGCTAAAACCTAATAGAACCACCACAGCATATGTGGTGTGTTTGTGTGTGTGTGTGTGTGTGTGTGTGTATAATAACCTGGTGGTACTCCGGATGATATTGTAGACGAACTGAGCTGACCCTGGCCTTTGGAGGTCATTGCTGCCACCTCAATGGTGTAGGTGGTCAGAGCGGTCAGTCCCGTTACTCTGTACTCCAGAGTGACGTTGGGAAGGTAATGCGTGACACGAGTGTTAGTGCGGTTATACTCCTCCCACGAGATACGATAACCTGAAACACACACACACACACACACACACACACACACACACACACACACACTAAATTGACAAAACTCTTGATTTGATTTAGTAATAAAATCTAGACCCAGTCCTGGATTAGTCTTCTGGTAGAACACAGCGTGTGTAGGCCGAATGGATGTGGGCGTACCACAGGGATCAGTTCTGAGGCCTCTTCTTTTTTTAAATATATTTTAATTGTTTTTATTGTTTTATTTACAAAATGCTTTAGAAACTGTAATATTGTAGGGTTTTATGGTCTTAAACTTGTCTTAAATGTTGCCAAAATATAATTTTTTATTATTATATAAACTGTAAGAAAACAAAAGTAAATCATGAAAATGTTTGTCCACACAGATATCGTATTTCCTATTAAATAATAATTTAGTTATAAAATAGCATGCCACATGGTGGTGTATCCTCTAAACTGTACCATAGTAACAGGACTGTTTACCAGGGTAACAGGGAGTAAAAGGAAGTCAAAAACAGGTAAAAAGTAAATCACCGGTGAGAACGCCGTTCTTCTCATTAGGTTCTCTCCAGCTGACTTTCAGAGACGTGTCCAGGATCTCCGTAAAACTCAGGTGACCCACAGCTCCCGGAGCTAGAGAGAGAGAGAGAGAGAGAGAGAGAGAGAGAGATAAATGAATAAATAAATACAAAAAAAAATAATACAATTAAATTAATAATTTTAATAGTCCAAATAGTTGTTTTCACTCAGAGCATTGTAGGATCTTCTCGGCTGTGTTGCAGAACCTTTTTTAGATGTTTTTGCTTGTATCTTTATCTTTAAAGATCCATTGTTCTATAGTTCTATACAGCACTAAACTATTCTACTAACCTGAGCAATATGACCACTGAACAGGCTTTGCTTAGAGTACAGGATCAACCCGATAATCCATAATAGTTCACTGGGTTGTCATGGTTCTATATAGAACGTCTGCCATTGCTTCAGCAGAACTCTTGAAGAACCCACGTTCTGTGTGCACATATCTTCCCTGTAATGGTTTGTGTAAGGTGTCTCCCTTCAGTTCTGGAATCCGGTTTAGTCTAGTCTTTAGGTTTCCCTAGACTGTGTTTTTCAGGCAAGGTCATAGAAAACCCAGGGTTCTAGATAGCACATCGATCGGACAGCACTGCGAGCGTTACCATTAGCTGTGATGGTGCTAAAATAGAAAATGGCTTTAGTAATGAGAATGATTAAAGGTTCTTCATATGCAAGAATAAATGATTGTAAATGGTTCTATTCACCTTTAAAAAAGGTTCTCAGTGAGTCTTTAGTACACCCAATGGTTCTTTCAAGAACTGTGGTGTCTCAAAGAACCATCTGAATGCTTAAATGGCTGGTTGCCCGTTCAAGGGACCTGAATATACAAGGGAAACCTGTAGATGGTTCTTTATAGAAACACTACAGAACCAAAAAGAGTTCCACTATTGATAGAAAGAACCCTTATAGTACTCTATAGAACCTCTTTTGCTTAGAGTGAAGTCTGATCTGGTGAAAGCAAAACTATGGATCATAAAATTATATAAACAGCAAACCCAGATACAATCAATGGCAACTAAATGGTGTAAATGTGTGTGTTTATGTGTGTGTGTGTGTATGTGTGTGTATCTGTGTGTGTGTGTCTCACTGTCTTCATGTGTGTGTATCCTCTTCGCAGGGCTGCGGGGGCCGTCGCCCGGCGTGGTAAAGCACAGCACCGAGGTGTAATACTGGGTGAACTTCTTCAGGCCGCTGATGTAGCCCACATGAACGCTGTCCTGGAAATTCGGACGGACTGTTACCATGGTAACCTCCTCCTCCTGACCCGGCTCCCATGCCAACAGCTGAAGGACACCACACACACACACACACACACAAACACATTAAGTTACAACGCAAGAGCAGGAAAGTTAATGGTGTGATAAATGCCTCTGTTTTCCTTAATAGTCACTGATCAGGCTTTAGAGTCCTGCAGGGGGCAGCAGAGACAAACACTGCAGCTCATCCACACTCATACCAGAACTTATGGAGAAACATCTGATACCACACTGAGAAAACACACACACACACACACACACACACACACACTCGACACCCATAGAAACATTCAACACCACAGATTCAATGAATATTACACTGGATACCATAGAGACACTGGATACCATAGAAACACTGGATACCACAGAGACACTGAATACCACAGAAACCCTGGATACCACAGAGACACTGGATACCACAGAAACCCTGGATACCACAGAGACACTGGATACCACAGAGGCACTGGATACCACAGAAACCCTGGATACCACAGAGACACTGGATACCACAGAAACCCTGGATACCACAGAAACACTGGATACCACAGAAACCCTGGATACCACAGAAACCCTGGATACCACAGAAACACTGGATACCACAGAAACTTTGGATACCACAGAAACTCTGGATACCACAGGAACACTGGATACCACAGAAACCCTGGATACCACAGAGACACTGGAAGCCCAGGTTACAGAAGTGTGTATGTGTGTGATATCACCTTGTATCCCTGGTTGATGCCGTTGATGAACTGAGGGTTGGGAGCAGTCCAGGTGAAGCGGATGCTGGTGGAGTTCACAGGTTCAGCTTGAACGTTTCCAGGAGCAACAGTGGGAACTAACAGAAAGACATCATTATCAGAGCAGAGCTTTAGAACCACATCCTGAATCTGCCCTGCACTTTCAGTTAGGACCGAGATAAGAACATCCTCAGGAATAAGGGGTTTCACACGCTAATAAAACACATCACTGTAATCGTGTCCCAGAGAAACCAGGAGAAAGCAGATGTTTCAGAATCGTTTATCTGCACCAGGGCCAGTCCAGATGTTCACAGCCATTAAATCCAATCATTCAATGAATCGTTTATTTTTTTGGGTGGGGGGGAATCTCACTTTCTTCAGGATAAACAAATAAAGGCAAAGCTTTAAAGCTTTTTCCTCTGTTTGGAAATGTTTACCCCTCTGTTTCCCATCCGTTTGGCTCCCTCTGAAGGACAGAACCTAGAGGGGTAATTAATCAGCAGTGGCAGTTAGTCAACAGGGCATTTAATCAGCAGGGCTTTTTAGGAAGCGGGGGCAGTTAAATCTGCAGATGGGGAATCAGTAGGTGGCCCTGAAGGACAATTAAACACACCATACCCCCCAATCAACCCCAACACAGACACAAACACACACACACACACACATTTCGTCTCTGGTTGGACAATAGTAGATGAACAGACTGTGGAGTAAATTGGAGACCCTTCTTTAGTTGATCCTGTGACCTCTCTCGCTCTCTCTCGCTCTCTCTCGCTCTCTTTTGCTATCTCTCTTTCTCTTTTAGGGCCCTATCTTACACCCTGCGTGTTTAAACAGCAACGGTTCTGGCAAATATATCTACACCGATAAGCGCGGTGGTCTCAAATGAAGGGTGTTCGGGTCAGTTTTTGGAGTATTGCTGTGTATCTCGGCAGCGGAAAACACAGCAGGAGCTCCACTGACTGAAAACAGTCTAGACAGACGTTCGTCAACAGTCAGACGTTCGTTCGTTGATATCTCGCCACTGAATTGTCAACACAGGTGCGTGCAGCCCGATGCTTGTACACCCCACCACGCTTTACACCCCTGAAATAGCAACCCGCCAAGGTCAGTCTGACCGCACCTGGCTCTTAAAGGAATGGCGAGAGACACACTGATTGGTTTATTACTGCACGTTATGCCCAAATAAAACACACCCATGATTAATTAAGAGACTCGGTACATGACTTTTGAAGAGTTTCGAGCCAAGCATGACAAACTTTTCCCGTCGTTACCATAGCAAAGACACACCGACACGCCCCCTAAATCAAGCTGTGGATGCCTCCCCTAAAAATCTAGCTAAAATAGGGCCCTTAGTCTCTGATTCTCTTTATATAAGAACGCAACATGCTGCATAGGTCTAATTGCACTGAACACGTCCTGGCACCGAAGTGGTGGAACGAACTTCCCCTGGGTGTCCGAACAGCAGAGTCCAACACTCGCTGTCCTCAAACCCAGACTGAAGACCCTCCTCTTCTGACAGTACTTGGGAAGAGTGCACAGTATGTGTATGTGTATGAGTATCGTGGCCTCCATGCTGCCTTCTGTATTTAGTAGAGTCGAAACTTTTGGCTCAGGAGAAGAGCGTCTGCTAAATGCCGTAAATGTGAATGTGAAAGAGATTCAGTAGAACAAACAGGATATCAGCTACTGTCTTTTCCAGATCCAGGTACAATCCTTTGTTTTCGCCGCTGTGCCATTGAGCCATAAATGGGCACGAATCCCAGCAACAGTGAGGAACGTAGGGGAACAGAGCAGTTTAGAGTCTACAGTGGATCATCAACATTTGTTGACACTAAATATGGTCAACATACGGTCAACACTAAATGGACAAAAGTATTGGGACACTGCTTGTTAATTACGGCCACAATTTTTTGTATTACTACTGTCCAGGGAGGAAGGCTTTCTACTAGATTTTTTTTTGGGGGGAAGTGTTGTAAGATTGATGTTGTTAGTGAGGTCAGGACGTTGGATGATCACCTCACCTCATCCCTAACTCACCAAAACATCTCAAAAGTATTGGATGGAGCTCCACCACCATCATTCCAAAGAACACAGTTCTTCCACTGCTCCACAGCTCCTCAATGATGGGGGGCTTTATACCCCTCTAGCCCACGCCTGGCATTAGGCAGCATGGTGCCAGTAGGTTCATGTTGATCTGCTCCAGAGAGTCCTAATGTATTGGCAATTCTGAATGCATTCATTAGAAAGGGGTGTCCAAAAACATTTGTACGTATAGTGTAGAGCGTCTCTGAACCTAAAAAGCAAGAATGCTGCAGTTCCTTTTTCAGCACCATGCTAATTGGTGGAGTATTTGCAGGTACATTTGCCTGGTAGCTCACGTGTAGAACTTCCCCACCCCCTGGTTGATAATTCCCAATGAATATACAGAGAACATCCACCCTCAGAGCTCAGCCCTCACCTCCTTGCAGGGTCCACTCTGTGACCTTGTGGCTATAGACACCCAGGCCAGCTCCGTTATACGCTGCCACCTCGATCTCGTAGTTGGTCCAGATGATGAGGTCCTCCAGGAGCAGATTGGTGACATCTGGGTTGGAGATGTTCTTGTATTGGATGTCTACTGGTAGACCTGTTAGACGAAAACTACAACATAGAGCACTGAGGTCAGTGTTGGACAGGTGTGCGCTGGACAATGCTACTGTTGCAGATGCTTTGACAGGGATACACCCTCAAAAGGTGCTGTAGAAGAACCACTTTTTGCTCCATTAAAGATTAAGAGAACATCATCTTATAGAACCATTTGAAGCAGCTCTGTTTTTTGGAGTGAAATATGGACAAAAGTAATGGGACACCTGCTCCTTCCTTGTTTCTTTTATTAAAAAAGAGTTCTGTCTCTACTGTCCAGGGAAGAAGGCTTTCTACTAGATTGGAGGAGCATTGCTGTGAGGATTTGATTGCATTCAGTCACAAAAGCTTTAGTGAGGTCAAAACATTGGATGATCATCACCCTGCCTCATCATCCCCAACTCCCTAACTCATCCCAAAATAACTGGATGGAGCTCCACCACCATCATTCCAGAGAGCACAGTTCTTCCACTTCTCCACATCTCAATGCTGGGGGGCTTTATACCCCTCTACTAGCCCACGCCTGGCATTAGGCAGCATGGAGCCAATAGGTTCATGTTTATTGATCTGCTCCAGAGAGTCCTATTCTATTGCCAGTACTTACCTACAGGGACTTTTTGTGTTTGTGCATTTGCACATCTGAATGTAGTCATTAGAAGGGGTGTCCACAAACATTTGGACATGTAGTGTATTTTGAATAATGTATAGAGTGCATCCTATGCTGGTTTATCATGCAGCAGTTTGTCTGAGCGGAAACAGCAGCACATCTGGGTGAATTTTACTCCAGTTAGCGTGAGCCGATCCTCCTGGAGAGCCTCAGGGTCTGTGTAGATACTGTGTCAGTTCTGTACACACCTGCCTCCGCTATTTGAAATCCTGCAGAGCGTCTGAGGATTGGACTCAAGGTAATGCCTTGAGCACACTGACCCAGTGTTCTACAAAAAACATCCAAAAACTCACAAAACTAACTAACTGACCCTGGTTCAATCAATTCACGGTGGACAATGAGGGAGAATGGTGGGAGAATGATAATGTTTGGTTGGAGAATGGTGGTGTTCGGTTGGATTTTGATAGCCGTTGTTGAAGGATGGTTGTATTTGGAGGTGAAAGCTGGTGTTTGGTGGATAATTATGTTGTTTGTTTGGATAATGATGGTGTTTGGTTGGAGAATGGTGGTGTTTGGATAATGATGGTGTTTGGATAACGATGTTTGGTTGGAGAATGGTAGTGTTTGGATAATGATGTTGTTTGTTTGGAGAATGGTGGTGTTTGGATAATGATGTTTGTTTGGAGAATGGTGGTGTTTGGATAATGATGTTGTTTGTTTGGAGAATGGTGGTGTTTGTTTGGATTATGCTGGTGTTTGGATCATGATGTTTGGTTGGAGAATGGTTGTGTTCGGTTGGATTTTGATAGCCGTTGTTGAAGGATGGTTGTCTTTGGAGGTGAAAGCTGGTGTTTGGTGGATAATTATGTTGTTTGTTTGGATAATGATGGTGTTTGGTTGGAGAATGGTGGTGTTTGGATAATGATGTTTGGTTGGAGAATGGTGGTGTTTGGATAATGATGTTTGTTTGGAGAATGGTGGTGTTTGGATAATGATGTTTGGTTGGAGAATGGTGGTGTTTGGATAATGATGTTTGGTTGGAGAATGGTAGTGTTTGGATAATGATGTTGTTTGGTTGGATAATGATGGTGTTTGGTTGGAGAATGGTGGTGTTTGGATAATGATGTTTGGTTGGAGAATGGTGGTGTTTGGATAATGATGTTTGTTTGGAGAATGGTGGTGTTTGGATAATGATGTTTGTTTGGAGAATGGTGGTGTTTGGATAATGATGTTTGTTTGGAGAATGGTGGTGTTTGGATAATGATGTTTGGTTGGAGAATGGTGGTGTTCGGTTGGATTTTGATAGCCGTTGTTGGAGGATGGTTGCATTTGGAGGTGAAAGCTGGTGTTTGGTAGAGAATGGTGGTGTTTGTTTGGATAATGATGGTGTTTGGTTAATGATGTTTGGTTGGAGAATAGTGGTGTTTGTTTGGATAATGATGGTGTTTGGATAATGATGTTTGGTTGGAGAATGGTGGTGTTTGGATAATAATGTTGTTTGGTTGGAGAATGGTGGTGTTTGGATAATAATGTTGTTTGGTTGGAGAATGGTGGTGTTTGGATAATAATGTTGTTTGGTTGGAGAATGGTGGTGTTCAGTTGGATTTTGGTAGCCGTTGTTGGAGGATGGTTGTATTTGGAGGTCAAAGCAGGTGTTTGGTTGGAGAATTGTGGTGTTTGGATAATGCTGGTGTTTGGATAATGATGTTTGGTTGGAGAATGGTGGTGTTTGGATAATGATGTTGTTTGGTTGGAGAATGGTGGTGTTTGTTTGGATAATGATGTTGTTTGGTTGGAGAATGGTGGTGTTTGGATAATGATGGTGTTTGGTTGGGGAATTATGGTGTTTATTAAGAGAATGAACACACAGAGTCATGTTTGGATAATGAGGGTGTTTGGATAATGATGTTTGGTTGGAGAATGGTGGTGTTTGGATAATTATGTTGTTTGTTTGGATAATGATGGTGTTTGGATAATGAGGGTGTTTGGATAATGATGTTTGGTTGGAGAATGGTGGTGTTTGGATAATTATGTTGTTTGTTTGGATAATGATGGTGTTTGGATAATGATGATGTTTGGTTGGAGAATGGTGGTGTTTGGATAATGATGGTGTTTGGATAATGATGATGTTTGGTTGGAGAATGGTGGTGTTTCGATAATGATGGTGTTTGGATAATGATGTTGTTTGGTTGGAAAATGGTGGTGTTTGTTTGGATAATGATGGTGTTTGGTTGGGGAATTATGGTGTTTATTAAGAGAGTCATGTTTGGAGGATGAGGTGTTTAACCCCAAGAACACCACACCAGCTGTAAAGCATAGTGTTGACAGCAACATGTTCTGGGTCTGGAACTGGTTCTGGAACGGGTCTTCTGCACAGAGTGGATGGAATAATGAACCAGGAGAACCACTTCAGAACACAAGCTTTTGGAACGGCCTTCCTAAAGTCCGGAGCTCGGCCCATTACTGAGAGGAGTCGTATCAGTGTACAGGTGCACATTCCTGAACATTGCTGAGCCAATCTGCTGACTTGCTATTCCATTTACAAACAGCAGAGGGAGTCTGCACACCACTTTCCATCTGCCTGCTAATACTATTCAATCCCTCCCTCTCTCTCTCTCTCTCTCTCTCTCTCTCTCTCTCTCTCTCTCTCTTGAATTGAGTGCACCATATGGGGCCTAAAGTTTGGCATAAATATTTATGTCTGCCGAGCCAAAAGCAGGCTGCAGTCTGTCAGTGCTGAACAGCGGCCCAGACACCAAACTTTCACAGATCTCTGATTTAGGAAGGGGCTCAGAGAGAGAGAGAGAGAGAGAGAGAGAGAGAGAGAGAGAGAGAGAGAGAGAGAGATTTATACCAGAGGATTAAAACACAGTATGCTGGAATCTGAGAAGAATCCCAGTCTGAAAGAGGTGGAACAGCAGGGCGGAAGACGCTGTAGTGATTTGGCTCTCTGTAAAATGATAATGAGCAATAAAACAATGCTGACATAAAGGGAGAGTGTGTGAATGGGGGCAGGGGGTGGGGCTTCTGAGACTGCTAATAGTGTGGGAACAGAAAACATAGAATACTGACCAGTACAGGACATACATTCTACAAATGTAGTAATTAATTGCTTTAAATATTATTTAAAATAATTATTTTTAAAATATTATTTATGTTTACATTCTGCTTTAAGTCTCTATCATGGGATTAAGCTTTTTTTCCTGTTCCATCCCCTGTAATTACCTTTCGATCTATTTGTATCTAGTCTCTAGCCCCGCCCTCTTAATGTATATAAATACAGTTCTTCATTTTCTTTGCGTTTTCCTGCTCCACCCCCATTCCACCTTCATTTTGGGTGAGAATTCATGCTCCGCCCCCATTCTGTCATTGTCAGTTTCTTCAATTGTGTCTAGTCTGTAACCCCGCCCTCTCATTGTAAATATATACCGTTTTTTTCTTGGTTGTGTTTTCCTGCTCCGCCCCCATTTCATCATTGTCAATTTTTTCAACTGTGTCTAGTCTGTAACCCCGCCCTCTCCTTGTAAGTATGTACAGTTCTTTGTTTTGGTTGTGTTTTCCTGCTCCACTCCCATTCCGTTATCGTCATTTTCTTCACTGGTGTCTATCTCTCTCTCATTGTAAATATATACAGTTCTTCTTTTAGGTTGTGAATTTCTGCCCCGCCCCCTTTTCCGCCCTTGTAATTTTCATCAACTGTATCTAGTCTGTAGCCCCGTCCTCTCACTGGACATGTATACAGCTCTTCGTTTCATCAGGGTGTCGAATTGGACAGTCCTGCTTAACAACTGTTATGTCTTGTCGTATACAGCTGTCCATGAGGGGGCGCTGAGAGCATGATTTGTATTAATGACGATGGTGTAAATCTGAACCACACTCGCCAACAGTTGGGGACAAAAATCACAAATTAAAATAAACAAAACAAACAAACAAACAAATAAAAACAATTCTTGGTAGTTTGTGCTCCAGGGCTCCCCCTACAGTTGTGGAGGGTAATTCCAGTTTTACTCCACTGCAGTAAATACAAATCACGCTTTGAGCGCCCCCTCATGGACAGACGGATGTGCACATGCATTTCTGGACAGTCTGAGAGCTGCAGAAGCTTGATCTGAAGGTGGAGCAGCATGTGGGCTGAGGTGGTAGAGTAACACTACAGGATTTTATACTAATATGACTCTATGGGTTCTGCAGCGTCACACAGCAGCAGTTCTGGAGAGAGGTTCTCCTCCTGCAGCTCCACCACCCAAGCTCCATAGTGCAGTAGCAGCAGCAGCGTTCCGGCCCGGTGGGAATGACGGAGACACTGTTCTCCCGGTTACAGTCCGTGGAGCATCTGTTTGCATGCTGTTTTAAAATCATGATGTTAAATCAACACTAGAATGGAAATCTGACGTGTCGAATTAATTCCAGGTGCTGTGTGGGCAGTGGTGGTCGTGGTGTAAGGTGCAGTGTAATGCAGTAGGGGGCGGCACAGGGACTGACCGGATGACGTATCCACGGAGGACGCCGTTCTGCTGGCTCTCGGGAGGAGGCTGCCACTGGATCATGATGGAGGAGTTGGTTCGGCCACTTGCAATGACATTCTGAGGGGGGGCACTGGGGGGCTCCTCTGGGAGAGAGACCCTGAGAGACAGAGAGAGAGAGAGAGTGAGACTGCTGGTACGCAGTGGTGTGGTCAGTTTCAGCTTCAGCGCAGAGAGCGCTGTAGTTCGGTTGGACAGGGCTCAGGTCTGATTTAGTGCTAAGCTTCCGTTCTCCAGGCTGAGCCTCAGGCTAAACCTCTCTCTCGCTCTCTTCCTCACTGCCCTTCATCAGGCCGTTCTTTGTACACACATTAACGGACAGTGTCGGCCTCCTGACCTGCTGTTAGCAGTTATTCATCAATAATTACACTCACTACTTCAGACTTCAGAGGGTCCGGACACATCTGGACAAACTGTATCAGCTATAAATAAATAAACAAATACATAAATAAAAAAAACAAACAAATAAATAAATAACTGCATTCATAATTCATTCATTTGTTTTTCTCGCAAGGGGGAAGAGGCTTAGGTTGTTATTTGAGCACACCGCTGACCACAAAATGACACCAGACCATAGAGGACTATCTGACAGGACAAAGCTTGTAAAAAAGTTATACTTAATACTGTATTTTTAAATATTCTATGAAATTTTAATATTTTATACCATCACTGTCCAATAAAAATAATCCAAAAATATCTCCATAATGGTAAATTTACAGGAGAAGGCTGTAAGTGGAAGTTAATGCGAAATAAGAGTTTATTCTAAGTAATTTAGAGCATTTCTATTGGTCCATTTGTCCAGAATTATTTAGACAGTGTACAGAAGCAGCTACAGGGTTCAAACCATGAAGATACATATTTGTGTGGACAGCAGCAATATGGACGATTTGTCTAAAAAATAAAAAAACAGGCAAATCTGCACCAGAAAAAAATTTGTAATGGTGCAATGTTATAATTCTTTTTTACCAAAAATGTATACATTTCATTTGATTAAAAATCACAAGTTTGTAAATCTTTACCTAAAAAGCAAACTTTCTCAAACTTTTAACTAAAAACTTACATTTGTCTCTAAATCTGAAAAAAAAAAGCAAAATTTCCATTTTAAAACTAAAACTTTTTTAAAATGTCGGACTAAAGAAACATATGTATAAATCTGTACCCATACAAAGTGAATAAAATGTATACATTTAAGAACTATATAAAAATGTACGTATGTGAATATGTATGTAAAATAAAAGTTGTCTTTAAATCCCAAATTTAAATCATGCTAATCATGATTGTATCCTCTATTCACTGAAGGCCAGGTTTGCATTCTCCATTCTCCTTTATATCCTGCTGGGGTTTCACTGCTCTTCAGACTAACAATGAATCCTCCCCACTTACACACACTCTATAGTATCACTGTACCTAACTTCCTCTCGTTCAACACATAGAAAAACACAAATACACACCTAATATACACAATCTGTCAGGACCATGACATGCTTATATATATATATATATATATATATATATATATATATATATATATATATATATATATAAAAGCATGTGTATGTGTGCGCCTATGCAACCCTCACCGTTCTGTCTCCTTGCTGAATGGTCCTTTCCCCACGTTGTTTACGGCACACAGGCGGAACTGGTAGGACCTCGCCGGGATCAGTCCACTCACCGTCACCGCTGCAGATTCCGGTTCAATATTAGCCAGCAGGATCATCCATGGAGCATCTGAACACAAATACACACAGAAAAAGCAGAAATGAGTCAGAAAAATTACCTGAATAAACACTCCTATACACTAGAATAGGAGATATTAGTCCATAAACACCCTCAATAAACACTCCTATACACTAGAATAGAGATATTAGTCCATAAACACCCTCAATAAACACTCCTATACACTAGAATACGAGATATTAGTCCATAAACAACCTCAATAAACACTCATACACTAGAATAGGAGATATTAGTCCATAAACAATCTCAATAAACACTCCTATACACTAGAATAGGAGATATTAGTCTATAAACAATCTCAATAAACACTCCTATACACTAGAATAGGAGATATTAGTCCATAAACAATCTCAATAAACACTCCTATACACTAGAATAGGAGACATTAGTCCATAAGCACCTCAATAAACACTCCTATACACAAGAATAGGAGATATTAGTCCATAAACACCTCAATAAACACTCATATACACTAGAATAGGAGATATTAGTCCATAAACACCTCAATAAACATTCCTATACACTAGAATAGGAGATATTAGTCCATAAACACCCTCAATAAACATTCCTTTACACTAGAATAGGAGATATTAGTCCATAAACAACCTCAATAAACACTCCTATACACTAGAATAGGAGACATTAGTCCATAAGCACCTCAATAAACACTCCTATACACTAGAATAGGAGATGTTAGTCCATAAACAACCTCAATAAACACTCCTATACACTAGAATAGAGATATTAGTCCATAAACACCCCAATAAACACTCCTATACACTAGAATAGGAGATATTAGTCCATAAACAACCTCAATAAACACTCCTATACACTAGAATAGAGATATTAGTCCATAAACACCCCAATAAACACTCCTATAAACTAGAATAGGAGATGTTAGTCCATAAACAACCTCAATAAACACTCCTATACACTAGAATAGAGATATTAGTCCATAAACACCCCAATAAACACTCCTATACACTAGAATAGGAGATATTAGTCCATAAACAACCTCAATAAACACTCCTATACACTAGAATAGAGATATTAGTCCATAAACACCCCAATAAACACTCCTATAAACTAGAATAGGAGATATTAGTCCATAAACACCTCAATAAACACTCCTATACACTAGAATAGGAGATATTAGTCCATAAACAACCTCAATAAACACTCCTATACACTAGAATAGGAGATATTAGTCCATAAACAACCTCAATAAACACTCCTATACACTAGAATAGAGATATTAGTCCGTAAACACCCCAATAAACACTCCTATAAACTAGAATAGGAGATATTAGTCCATAAACACCTCAATAAACACTCCTATACACCAGAATAGGAGATATTAGTCCATGAACAACCTCAATAAACACTCCTATACACTAGAATAGGAGATATTAGTCCATAAACAACCTCAATAAACACTCCTATACACTAGAATAAGAGATATTAGTCCATAAACACTTCAATAAACACTCCTATACACTAGAATAAGAGATATTAGACCATAAAAACCTCAATAAACACTCCTATACACTAGAATAGGAGATATTAGTCCATAAACATCTCAGTAAACACTCCTATACACTAGAATAGGAGATATTAGTCCATAAACAACCTCAATAAACACTCCTATACACTAGAATAGGAGATATTAGACCATTAACACCTCAATAAACACTCCTATACACTAGAATAGGAGATATTAGACCATTAACACCTCAATAAACACTCCTATACACTAGAATCTAGCACCTATAACACTAGCTTTTTTATATGACCTTGACATGGTCACTCACTGTTCTCAGACACCTCCAGCATGTAACGGATCAGTGGGCTGTTCCCATCGAATGGTTTGGCCCAAGTCAGGTTAATCGCTCTTTTCTCTGTGGAGCTCAGAACTGCACTCGGGTTCTCTGGAGCATGTGGCAACTGCCTGTAAACACCACATCATAATAAACAAATACACAATAATGTAGGACTGGGACTATTAGGCAAACACACAGCAATTAAATTATTGTGATATACACTGAGGAGGAGGGGTTAAACAAGATATGTGTACCTGACTCTCAGGTGTGCACTGCGGGAGTCATTCCCTCCCACTGAGGTCACTCTGCAGGTGTAGGTCCCAATGTCTCCTGACCACGTCTGGGAGATGTGCAGTGTCCCATTACCGTCCAGCCGTAGCCGTGGCAATGACTTTGGGTTAATCACCTGTCCGTCCTTCTCCCATACAAACCTAAACACACATTAGAAGGATTTGGTATGACACCAACATTACACCAATCAGCCATAACATTAGGTTACTTATGTCACTCTACCGCCTCAGTCCACATGCTGCTCTACCTTCAGATCAAACTTCTGGCGCTCTCAGCTTGTCCAGACATTAGGTCAAGTGAAAAACATTGATTAGAGGTTTTGAAGCAGGAGAAATGGGCCAGCGGTGGGACACCTAAGGCTCACTGATGCTCATGGAGGTCAAATGATCTGCTGCTAACAACTTGCCAGAGCCTACAGGAGACTTTCACAAGTCTTGTGGAGTCCATGCTTTGAATGGTCAGATTTGTAGTAGTGGCACAAGGGGGACCTAGTCAGTATTAGTCAGATGGTAGACCTTCTAACGAGCAGGCCCAGCTATTTTAGTTTTGGCATTAGTCTGATGGTCTTACCTAGTGAAGGAGATTACAGGTAGGAGATGTAGAGGTATGAGTCTTGCCCAAGGACTCTTATTGGTGCAGAATGGTGGGCTTGTCCAGTCAAACAATCCAACAATCCTAGTCAGCCACTAGAGGTCTTTCCTGTATATAAAGACCCATTTACCCAGGCCAGGAACCCCTCAAATGGTCCCCATCCAACCCACCCAAGAGAGAGTGAGGCCAGTCAGGTTTCCCTGGGACGCATCACCAGGGATTAGGGGTGGGCGATGTAGCAACAAAAAAAAAAAAAAACCCAGACCTGTGCTATTCTCTGATGTAATGGAGCTCCATCAAGTACTTTTGGGATGAGCTGGGGAGTTAAGGATGAGGTGAGGTGTTGATCATCCAACATTCCGACCTTACAAATGCTCTTGTCACTGAATGCAATCAAATCCTCATCCAGCGATGTTTCTCGAAAATTTAGTAGAAAGGATACACTCTTTTTTATTCTCTTGATTGCAGTAGAAACAAGAAACGAGCAGTGTCCCAATACTTTTGTCATTAGTACTTGGAGATCCATGGGGTCTGTTATAACACATCTGTAGAGCAGTTGGCCTAAGGTCACCTTTTTCTCAATGTGGGATAGAGGGATATGCATCTTCTGGTGTGATGGAGCTTCATCCGATGCCTTTGGGAGGACCGGGTTAGAACATTTCCATAACATCAGGCAGGTGGTCAGTACCTACCAAAAGTGCTCTGAGAAAGGAAAACCAGTGAACTGGTGACAGGGTCATGGGCACCTGAGGCTCACTGATGCTCATGGAGGTCAAATTGGCTTCATCCAATGCCTTTGGGATGAGTTTGGAGTGGCAGACCTAATCATACAACCTCTTTAATCAAACTCTCTTCACAACAATGTTCAAACATCCACTCTAAAGTCTTCCCAGAAAAAGTGGAGGCTGTTCCTGCAGCAAAGGAGGACAAACTCCCAATCGTTCCCCTTTGATTTGGACATGCTTAGCTGTTGCGAAGGTCCCAGAGGCCTCAGTCAGCACTTTGTTGACCCTCCTTACATCTGGGAGAAAGCTCAGGACTATTAAGGTCAGAACCTCCCAGTTTCTTGGCAGCACTTACTGTAAGATGGTTCAAGAAGCGAACAGTTCCACAGAAGTTCCATCTATTATGAATAGTTGTTTTGTTTCTTGTCTCCAGAGCACTTTAACTACCACACTGTCTTGCGTGAGAGCATGGTCCACGTAGATTGGACCATGTTTACTGCTCCCTGTTGTCAGACTTGTTCTTTTCTGTGCTGAGCCCACTTAGGCAAATTCCATCTGACTTTGTTGGCATGGCAATACAACCCGGATCTGAGAACACATGGAATTATTTAGTGACCTAAGAGGTGCTGAAACATCTAGAGATTGGATTCTTCAACAGCTCTCCACTGCCTCGACTCCACCAGCAACACTACTGTCTACAGTAAATCCACACTGTATACAGTATCCTCAGGTAGGCTTTCTACTGAGAAAACCTGGCTACTTTACATTCACACCTACTGCACACCTGTCTGACATGTTATGTCCAAATATTTGTGGACACCCCTGTCTAATGAATGCATTCAGCTTCTTTAAGTACTGCCAATAGAATAGGACTCTCTGGAGCAGATAAACAAACATGAACCTATTGGCACCTAATGCTGCCTAATGCCAGGCGTGGGACTAGAGGGATATAACACCCACCCATCCACCCCAGCACTGAGCTGTGGAGCAGTGGAAGAACTGTGTTCTCTGGATGGTGATGGTGGTGCTCCATCCAATACCTTTCTTAACCCTCTGGAGCCTACGAGCGTGCTGGTGCAAACATCAAATTTGATGGTTCTTGATGTTTCTATTAATATCTTAGCGATAACACATCACAGAAATACAGTTCTAACATTTACTGCATCTGTAGACTCCACCCTTTCCATTGCATGGCTCTCATCCAGATCAAGGTGCTCATCTCAGCCTTTTGTCGTGTCTAACTGGTGGATCCATGTGTTCGTCTACGAACGTTTGACGAGAAACTAACCAATGGACATTGTCAACAAAGGTCACCTCTCACCATTTATACACTATTGGATTCATACATTCCACTGCTTTTATGAAGCTACGACTCTCGTAAACCCATTTCCAGCACCAAAAACAACTCGTCCACATGAGTAAAGGCATGTTTTCATAAGAAATATGAAGAATTGATCAAATCTGACCTCAATTCTTCAGGTTTATGGTCAGGTTATCTCCTCACACAGTGCTCTAGGTCACATAGGGCCCCACTACGGCAAGAGCTGAGGTTGTCCTGAACATTTTGATACAAAATATGTGGGAATTATATTATATGTAAGTGCCTTTAAAGGCGAATCCAAGCAGAATGTGAGTTACGTGACTGTGAAGACGGGTCAAGGTGCTCATCTCAGCCTCTTGCCGTGTCTAACTGGTGGATCTGTGTGTTTGTCTACGGTTTGACGTGAAACTAACCAATGGAAAGTGTCAACAATGGACACCTCTCACCATTTATACACTATTGGATTCATACATTCCACTGCTTTTATGAAGCTACGACTCTGGTAAACCCATTTCCAGCACCAAAAACAACTCGTCCACATGAGTAAAGGCATGTTTTCATAAGAAATATGAAGAATTTCTCATATCAAACTTCTATTTTTCAGGTTTATGGTCAGGTTATGTCCTTACACAGTGCTCTAGGTCACAGAGGGTCTCACTACGGCGAGAGCTGAGTTTGTCCTGAACATTTTGATATAAAATATGTGGGAATTACATTATATGTAAGTGCCTTTAAAGGCGAATCCAAGCAGAAGAAAATTCCCTCAGCGACTCCAGAGGGTTCAAATTAATGGCTCAAAAAAGAGGCAGGCTGCAGTCTTTGCCACCGAGGCAAATATATACTGCTGCAGTGGGTGAAAGATGCCATGTGTATAAATGGATCTAAATAAATAGCCTACAAAGTTTGTTTTGCAGCCCAGCTTTACTGTATTTCATCTCTTGTGTGATATTTACTAAGTTTAGTACCTTCACACATTCATCTGCTGCTGGTGGTGGGTGGGGAAGGCGGGGACGTGTGGACCTGCCACCGCTTCTAAGAAAAATCCTAGAGGAAATACTACATCATTCCTTGCAGTGTTCTGCAAACCAAGGCCATTGGAGAGTCCTAGCCGAGAATGACAATAAGCCTATGCTAAACAATACAGTATCCTACACATGGAAACCCTGTCCAGATACACTCGCAGCACGCCTGGTGTGATTAACTGGTCCAGATTTTCACCGCCCTGAAAATCCATTAACTGCTGCTCCAAATTACTGCTGCCATCCAACTCAATTACTCCGCCGTTCCATCACCTGTTCGTCATGAAATAAGCCAACGGCCCGAGCAGGTGTTCCAGAGAGAGAGAGAGAGGGCGAGAGAGAGATATTTGTCTCGTCAGCTTGTGTGTGCAGTCTTGTACGCCATGTTGTGATGTTAATTCTTGGCACTAAATTTGCTGCTGCTGCTGCTGCTGCTGCCGACGCCGAGTTTTACCTGATTTCCACACTCCTGTATTCAGACACAGCTCCTGTGACAGCCCAAAGTGGGAAAGTGGAGATATAGTGGTGTATATAATTTGTATATATATAAATAAATAACAAAAAGAATCTGATCACGCCACTATTCTACATTTCGGTGTTCACTGTGGCTGTGAAAATAAGGATTTTCAATGTCTTGCCAGTTTAATCCCACTAGACTGACACACACAAACACCCCCACTCATGTTGGAAGCCACTTGGAGTGTATTTTAGTAAACACTGTGAGATGGCTGTTAGCAGCAACTGTGGGAACAGCTTGATAAGTGTGCAAAAAGCAAGAAACAAAGATCTAACAACCAACTCTTTAAAAAGTAATGCAGCATTTGGTGACGGCAAACAGCGACAGAAAATTTCACCATGGGCAAAGGAATGGTCCACCAACTACCCCACGATTTACTGTCGGATGCAGCAGTCTAAAATTTTAGGCCCACTGCTTAAGACAAGACCACACAACCATCCTCACCATTACTGTTGGACACAGATGGAATTTGACCTATGCCTTTAACCCATCCGTGCAGTGAACACACACACACATCCACACAGTGGACAGTGAGCACACATGCCCAAAGAGGTGCCCAGGGAGCAGAGAGGGTGAAGGGCCTTGCTCAAAGGCCCAACAGTGGCAGCTTGCTGAGCCTGGGTATCGAACCCACAACCCTGTCATCAACAGCCTGCTGAGCCACCACCGCTTAAAGGTTTATAGGCTCATCACAGGAGCCACTCTGAGGCTGTTTAGACCTGATAATAAGGGAGGGATTACACCACATTACCCCCCCCCCCCCACACACACACACCACCACACACATAGTCTGTGCTGGTTTGCTCTCTGATTGAGGGCCACAGACTCCCATTTTTGGGCTCCCAGTTGCTTTTCAGAACAGTCAGAGCTTATAAAAAAGGTGAGGATACACTGCTCAGCGACTCAATCTGAACGGGCCAATTAACCCACCAGTTCCTAGCTCCCCTTAGCACTAGCAATGCTCCTGACACCGGCGCTGGGCACCCGATACACTCCCCAGCTCCACCACGTCAGCTAACAGACGCCTGTGCTAGCCAACATTGCTTAAGAGTCCATCTATCTATCCATTTGGAGAGAGCACAGCCAGTTGTGCTCTCTCAGACTCTGGCTGCTGATGGCAAAGTGACATGTGGCTTGGGATTCGAGCTCAAGATCCCTGGCTAACCCAGGACTATTTGAACCACATCTACCCCTACCACTCCTCAAAAATGTTCATCACCTGACACTACCTGGATTCAAGGACCACCTTGATGAGAAGTTTAGATGAGTTAACCATCTACTCTGATCCTGATACTATGCAGACACACAAGCCAGGTGTAAACAGCCTCTCTACATCCTGGCTTTGTGAACTGCTGGTCCCACCACTTGGAGGCTTGCTGGGCCAGCCAATGAAGCAGTACTACATTGCAGCCCTCCACCAGAGTCAGACTGCTGGGCCAGCTGCCAGAGTCAATCTATTGAGTGACTCTCAGCCTTTTGGCTCTCTGAGAGCAGCTCTCAGCCTTTTGTACCTTTACCCATTCATACGGACGCTACACGGGCCAGCTAAGGACTTCACTGTAAGCCTCAATGTAAATAGCCTTCAGTTGTGAACCACGGTACGAGACATGGGGCCTTTATTTTCTCAGACTTTAAAACTTTCCATGCAAGCAGCCCATGTCTCTGAACTGTAATTGTGTGTATTTGCGTATGTATGTGTGTGTGTGTGTGTGTGAGAGTGTTACCTCACGCTCACACTGGGGTCATGGGTCACTCCACAGGTCAGTGTGGCTTTGGTCCCCTTGATAACACTCTGATCCTGAGGAGGAGTGGTGATCCGAGTACGAGCTGCAAGGAGAGAGCGAGAGAGAGAGAGAGCGAGAGAGAGAGAGAGAGAGAGAGAGAGAGCACATACCCAAGATTACTGGAAGCAGTCTCTTATTGGGTGTAACCTGTCCAAACCTTTTGGTCATCAACTAGTGAGCCCCTGGTCATTACCGATTCTACAGAGTACCCTCTGGACATTACCTATTCTACAGAGCACCCTCTGGTCATTCCTATTCTAGAGATTATCCCCTAGTCATCATCTATTCTACAGAGCACCGTCCAGTCATGGCCTAACCCAGAAATGACCTTCTGGCCATTATTGATTTTATAGAGCACTCTCTGAAAATCACCTATTTCAGAGCTTACCCTCTGGCCATGATGCATTACAGAGATTGCCCTCTGGTTATAATCTATTCTAGAGATGACCCTTTTGTTATTCTCTATTCCAGAGATTGCCCTCTGGTCATTCTCTATTCCAGAGATTGCCCTCTGGTCATTTCCTATTCCAGAGTTTGCCCTCTGATCATTACCTATTCCAGAGATTGCCCTCTGGTCATTCCCTATTCCAGAGATTACCCTCTGTTTATTACCTATGCCAGATATTACCCTCTGGTCATTCCCTATTCCAGAGATTGCTCTCTGGTCATTCCCTATTCCAGAGATTGCCCTCTGGTCATTCCCTATTCCAGAGATTGCCCTCTGGTCATTCCCTATGCCAGAGATTACCTTCTGGTCATGACCTATTTCAGAATTTAATCTTTGGTTATTATGTATTCCAGATATTACCCTTTGGTCTATTTCAGAGATTGCCCTCTGGTCATTACCAATTCCATAGATCACCTTTTGGTCATGGTCTATTTCAGAAATTATCCTTTGGTCATTACCATTTCCAGATATTATCGTCTGGTTATGACTTATTTCAGATGTTCAAGATCTTTTGGTCTTGGCCTATTTCAGAGATTACCTTTTGGTCATTACCAATTCTAGAGATTACCTTTTTGGTTGTGGTCCATTTTAGAAATTACTCTCTGTTTACTACCTATTCCAGATGTTACAATGGGAATATTACCTATTCCAGAGATTACCTCCTGGTCATTGCCTTTTTTCAGAGATTACCTTCTGATCATTACCTCTTTCAGAAATATTTAATCTTTAAACTTCATTCATCTTTGGTTATTATGTGTTCCAGATATTACCCTTTGGTCTATTTCAGAATTTAATCTTTGGTTATTATGTATTCCAGATATTACCCTTTGGTCTATTTCAGAATTTAATCTTTGGTTATTATGTGTTCCAGATATTACCCTTTGGTCTATTTCAGAAATTGCCCTTTGGTCATTACCTTTTTTTTCAGAGATTTCCTTCAGGTCATGACCTATTTCAGAAATTAATCTTTAGTTATTATGTATTCCAGATATTATCTTCTGGTTATTACTTAATGGGCATGGCCTATTTCAGAGATTACTCTCTGGTCATTGCCTTTTCCATAGATTATTCTATGGTCATTACCATTTCCAAGAGATTACCTTCTGGTCATAACCTATTTCAGAAATTAATCTTTGGTTATCGTATTTCAGATATTAAATTTTGGTCTATTTCAGAGATTGCCCTCTGGTCATTACCAGTTCCAGAGATTACCTTTTGGTCATGGTCTATTTCAGAGATTAACCTCTGGTTACTTCTTAGTCCAAAAATAACCCTCTGGTCATTCCCTATTTCATAGATCATCATCTTGTTATTAACTATTTCAGAAATTATCCTCTGGGTTTTAATTATTACAGAGATTACTCTCAGGTTATCATCCATTTTCGATTTTACACTCTGTTGATTATCTGAGATTATTCATTTGTATTGATAGTTTGTTTGTTGTGTTGTTGAGACAAATTCCAATGCAGGAGAATTTCACAGCAATGCCAAAGAACACACACACACACACACACACTTACCCCAAACAACCAGGTCAGCAGATGCTTCATCAATGCCTCGGGAGTTGCTGGCCATGCAGGTGTATGTACCTGCATCTGAAATGTGGGCGGGGCTTATCAGTAGACTGCCTGACTCCAGCAGAGTGAAGCGGGGGAGCTGAACTGAGCCGCTAGCTAAGACACGTTCACCTATACAAACCCAACATACACACACATACATATATATATACAGTGTGTAGCATATCGATGTGTGTTAATATATGATGTGTGTGTGTGGGGGGGGGGGGGGGTCCTACCCTTCTGCCAGGTGATGGCAGGACGTGGAGCCCCTGAAGTCTCACAGTGTAAAATAACTGACATCCCATCAATCACAGTACTGTCTGATGGACCAGCTGTGATGTTCGGGGCAATGCCTGAGAGAACACACACACACACACACACACACACACACACACACACAGTGAAATATATGGCAGATCCAGACCTGTTAAAACACTGAAGTCTTAAACAACTGCTTTATTTTCCACTAATATGTTAAAATATATATTTAATAAACTGTTAAGATTACACTATATGTCCAAAGGTTTGTGGACACCTCTTGTAATGAACAATTCAGCTGTTTGTGGCTCCAATTGCTGACACAATCATGTGAATGTACTTAAATGCACAGCTTTTCTAGTCTCTGTAAAGAAGTACTGCCAATAGAATAGGACTCTCTGGAGCAGATGAGCATGAACCTATTGGCACCATTCTACCTAACACCAGGCGTGGGCTAGTAGAGGGGTATAAAGCCCCCCAGCATTGAGCTGTGGAGCAGTGGAAGAACTGTGTTCTCTGGAATGATGGTGGTGGAGCTCCATCCAGTACTTTTAGGATGAGATGGGTAAAAAGGTGGGATGGTGATAAATCATCCAACATCCTGACCTCACGAACAGTCGCTGAATGCAATCAAATCCTTACAGAAGGATTTCACACTTACTGGTGACGGCGAGGTAGGTGTTGGTCTGCACCTCTCCGGCTTCATTACGAGCGAAACACTGAAACATTCCTGTATCATCCGGCAGCAGGCCATTAACCTGCAGGCTTCCACCGGCCAGCACGCGATACCGGGGCAACCGCACTGGGTTTATAGGTAATGCGTCCTTATACCACACTATATCAGGCTGGGGGACACCTGGAGAAACAAACACATACACACACACACACACACACACACCGACATGAAGATGATTCAAGTTATAATGATAAAAAAAATGATGGCGATGATGGTGGTGGTGATGACTGAAATGTTGTTGTTGGTGATAGTAGTAATGATGATGATGATGATGATGATGATGATGATGATTATGAAGATGGTGATGATTGTAATAATGATGGTGATTGTAATGTTGGTGCTGATACAGCATGATAATGGTGATTACTCACCACGTATGGTGGTGGTGATAATAGTGATGGTGATGGTAGTGATGATAGTGGCGGCGATGACTGTAATGTTGATGGTGGTGAAAAGGGTGATAGGGATGCTACTGGTGATGATAGTGATGGTGTTGGGGATAACTGTGATGAAGGTGGTAGTGATGATAGTGCTGATGGTGGCAGCAATGACTGTAATGTTGATGGTGGTGATAATGGTGATAGTGATGCTACTGGTGATTATAGTGATTGTGGAGGTGATAATAGCATTGAAGGTGGTAGTGATAATAGTGCTGATAGTGGCGGCAATGACTGAAATGTTGATGGTGGTGATAATGGTGATAGGGATGCTACTGGTGATGATAGTGATTGTGGTGGTGATAATAGCATTGAAGGAGGTAGTGATGATAGTGCTGATGGTAGCAGCAATGACTGTAATGTTGATGGTGGTAATAATGGTGATAGTGATGCTACTGGTGATGATAGTGATGGTGTTGGGGATAACTGCGATGAAGGTGGTAGTGATGATAGTGCTGATGGTGGCGGCAATGACTGTAATGTTGATGGTGGTGATAATGGTGATAGTGATGCTACTGGTGATGATCGTGATGGTGTTGGGGATAACAGCGATGAAGGTGGTAGTGATAATAGTGCTGGTGGTGGTGGTGTCGATGACTGCAATGTTGATGGTGGTGATAATGGTGATAGTGATGCTACTGGTGATGGTAGGGATGGTGCTGGTGATAGTGATGGTGTTGGGGATAAAAGCGATGAAGGTGGTAGTCCTGATAGTGCTGATGTTAGTGGTGATAATTGTAATGATAGTGGTAGTGATGTTACTGGTGATGAAAGTGATGGTATTGGTGATAGCGATGAAAGTGGTAGTGATGATAGTAATGTTGACATTACTCATGTGGAGGTAACAGTACTCATGATGGTGAAAGTGATGATAGTGGTTGTGGTAAAGATAGCGACGATGAAGATAATAGTAATGCCGATCATAGTGATAGTGATAATGAGCGTAGTAAATGTTGACAGTTGACAGTGAGGCTATTGGTGATGACAGAGATGATATTGGTGCTAGTAATGGTGGTGGCGATGGTGGTGGTGATGATAGTGATGTTGGAAGTGGTGATGGTGGTAGTGGCGATAGTGGTATGGTTATGCAAATGACTGTAATGTTGAGCGCAGTGATAATGGTGATAGTGGTGTTGATGATAGTGATGCTGTTGGTGATGATATTGGCGGTAGTGATGGTAATGTTGATGGTGGTGGAGACAGTACTCATGGTGATAGTGAAGATAATAGTAATGTTGATCATGATGATAGTGATGGTGAACATGGTAGTACTGATAGTGAGGCCACTGGTGATGACAGTGATGAGAGTGGTTATAGTAATGGTAATGGTGGTGACGATAGTGATATTCAAAGTGGTAATGATGGAGTTGGTAGTGATGATGATGGCGATAATGGTGGTGGGGTGATAGTGGTAATGGTTATGGTGATGATTATCGTGTGATAGCGGCAGTGATGATAATGATGCTTTTGGAGGTGGCATTGCTAGTAATGACGATGATGGAATGACAATGACATGGACGGTGATGATAATGAAGGTGAGCCTGCCCTACCTCGTGCCTGGCAGGGAATATCCACCACCTTCTCCATCTCAGCAGTGATGTGCTTCTCTGGTTCCTTCACAAACTGTGGTGGCTCTGAGGGACAGGTGCAGAGGTCGCAGAGGTCAGTCCTCACAGGTGAAGTTATGTGTGTAAATGCAAGTCTGTTGAATCTATGTGTGTGTGTGTGTATTTGTGTGTGTGTTTGTATCTGTACCCAGCACGTGTAGATGCGCTCCAGCGCTAACAGACGGCACACTGCTGCTCTTTAGCTCGGCCTCACACTCATAGAACCCTGAATCACTCACAGTGGGGCTGAGAACCGTCAACCTGCGGTTAAAATCACTCAGACCAGAGCGTACCGGAACGCCGTCCTTCCTCCAGCTGATACTCAGCTTGATTAACGGCCTAGAGAGAGAGAGAGAGTGAGAGAGAGAGAGAGAGAGAGAGAGAGCTTTCTTCAAGCTTTGCAAATCTCAGCAGCTACACAAGATGCCATAACCCATGGCATGCTCTCAGACCAGTCCTAACTGGACCTGCTTTCTCATATCCCACATCTCATATTGTTTAGCTATCTGATGTTGACCAAAGAAAGGATGGGTTTCCTATGTGAGTCTTGGTTCCTCTCAAGGTTCCTCAAGGTTTTTCCTGCCTCTCCTGGACCTGGAAACCTCTTAAGCTGCTATGTTTCAACACCTGTCTGAATTTGAACTTGGAAAGTCATCAGTTCAGGCATGTCAAGGCAAGTTCAGAAGCTCAGTTGAAGCTTCAGGAGTTTCTGCTGGTTGTTAAATAAGCTCTGCCTCAGAAAGACGGGTTCACATGACTTAGGTTTCACATTGTATGCAATCAAAGCAGGCAGAGCTACAAGTTCTTAAAAATATGTGTCCACTATGTAGACAAAAGTATTGGGACACCTGCTCATACATTGTTTTTTTATACATTTGTTGGAGAAGCTGACTTTACTGTCCAGGAAACTCTCCACCTCATCCTTTAACTCCCCAAATCATCCCCAAAGTACTGGATGGAGCTCCACCACCATCATTCCAGAGAAAACAGTTCTTCTTCCACTGCTCCACAGCTCAATGCTGCTGGGGGGGCTTTACACCCCTCTAGCCCATGCCTGGCATTGGGCAGCGTGGTGCCAATAGGTTCATGATATTTATCTGCTCCACAGAGCCCTATTTTAAAGGCAGTACTTCTCTACAGGGACTAGATGACCTGTGCATTTGTGTGCATTTGCACATCTGTGTCAGCAATAGGGGCAACTTCAAGTAGCTCAATGCATCATTAGAAGGGGTGTCCACAAACATTTGGACATAAAGTGTAATCAGCTGCCCTGGATATCAGTAGTCGTGGGTTGCGATTCTATGGGACAAAAAACAACAACAAAGAGTAACAGAAAGAGAGTGGATTAAAAGACTGGATTAGACCTCAGCTGGGGGACGATTCAAAGACAGGGAGCAGATTCTGTAAGTGTGAAATATTTGCAATATATGAAATATCATGCCGAGCTTGTTCAACATGTCGGTACTGATAGACATAAAAAGACAAAATATGCAACGTCTTTATTTTCACTTTCTGTGATTAATTTATTCATTTGTTGGTTTTGTTCAATGTCTTTAGTCATCATAAGCAAGTTGCTTATAAAATGCTAAATATATTCAAATAAATAAGAAATTATATCCCAATTTTCAGTAGCTATACTACATACTTTTTATGTATACTTTTTATTATATATATATATATATATATATATTTTTTTTTTTTTTTTTCTTTTGAGATTCTTTCCATCCATATTGGTTGATGAATATATTAAAATAAAGTTCCAATAAATGCATAATAAATAAATTAAATAAATATAATATAATTATCTATATTATAATTATAATATAGCATTTCACTAGAAATAGTATATACTTTTTATATATGTTTTATTATTTTTATTATAATTGTATTTATTTATTTTAGGTTATTATTTCGATTTTTTTTATTTATTAATGCATTTATTTATTATATTATTTATTATTTTCTTCAAAGATTCAAGTCACTTCTTCTGGGATTGTTTCCATACTCCTGGTTGTTTGTTTCTCTCGTGAGATCTGGCAACACTGCTCTGCTTTTGCTAAAGCTTTGTTAGTTTTAGTTCTGCCTCACTTCTCATTTTAGTAAACATTATCTTGGCCTCATTTAATAGCAAACTAGCAAAATAGCAAACTCTGCTTTCCCCCCAGCTAATCCCAAAGGTGATCAATTGAGATAAATCACTCCAACCAATGACTGTGGACAACATGGACATGGACACCATAGTTCTCTTTTGTTCTACAAAAATTAAGCTAAAATTGTCCGCCATGTTGTCAAATTTGCAACCAGAGTCTGCGCAGTAGAGACCAGAGGTGGAGCCAGACTGGCCTACTCATTTGTTAGACCCGCCCCCTTCTCCCAGACTGAGCCTTAGTGTCTCAGACCGTCTTCACTGAGCCTCCAGCGCAGAGGCAGAGCGTATTTCCCCCCTGGATTTCCAGTTTGTCCGGTAAGTGGACGCTCCAACAGTAAAAGTGCAGCTCATGAAAGTTCCTCTACAACCTCTACAAATTTCTCAGTGTGACCCCGCCTTCTTATGGTGTGGCAGAATAAAAGATATGGGGCCAGTATTAGCACAAGGAAAACTAACTGCTGGAATTTGGAAACACTGGAGATGGAAAATGGGCGGAGTTGTTTTGTCATTGAAACTTATGGGCATGGCTGTAGCTCCACAACATACCGCAACCAGCCAGCAGAGGCGCTAGACCTGTGATTGCTTCAATTCTGAGAGAGCTATTGTGCTGCCCATGTTTGCCACAGTCATTGACTCCAACCAATCAAAAGGAGTTCTACTGACTTCAGAGGAGCTTCATCACTCCAGCTCATCCCAGTGGAGTTCAGTGGAGCCTGACGTAGTCCAGTGACTTATTCTAGCAGACTTTTATGCAGGCATGGACCAAAGATGGAAGAAAAACAAAGGGGAAGTGCAGACCTCAAAGTGTTCTGCAATTAATGTTCATCACTGCAGTTAATCACACTTTTCTTTTACTGGACAGATGCTGCCCCTTATTCATCAGATCGGAGTATTGGAAGCACAAAGACCCCCCCGCCTCCCCTCCCCAGCTCTCCCACCGTCAATTAGATCAGCTCTCCACAGCCCGGCTGAAAGCCACTGCTCTGTGATTTGAATTAAAGAGTTACGACTGCAGTTCACCTGCTCTTCAACACCTGCAAAATTACAGCCCTATCATTCTCCACGGCTGGGTCCTCAGCAATCTCACGCTTTAACCTCAGGAGATCAATTCAGCTGCACACTGAAATACAGCACAGCACTCACACCCAGAGATTTTTACAAATATATAGTAGTTCACTATGCCTGAACACACACACATATATATATATATATATATATATATATATATATATACACCCACATCCAGATTAGTCCAATCAGATTAGATCTACAGCTCAGAGAGCGAGGGTAAGGATCACTGACCTAGCATTGGCCACACACTCCATAGTGACCTCAGACGTCCCAGACACAACACTGGTGTTCCTTGGGGGAATAACGATGGTGGGAGCAATGGGGTCAGCTGGACCACCAACATCTACAGTGAGAGAGAGCGCAAGAGTACAAGAGTGAGAGAGAGAGAGATCTCATTGCTTTGTCATACACATGTAATCACCAACAGGTGTATGTATTATATATGTGTAATTTCTATATATATATATATATATATATATATATATATATATATATATATATATATATATATATATATATATATATATAATTACATTTGCATTTAATTTCTTATAGATGTTACTAAATATAAGTATATTTATTCATATGTGTAATTATCTATATGTATATTTACTCTATATATGCAATTACTATGTACTTACCTCTAAGTATATTTCATATATACGTGTCATCACCTGTAAATGTTTACTGTTGAACTCAACAGAGACAGTGTGTGTGCTGTGTGTGTGTGTGTCTGTGTGTGTGTGTGTGTCTGTGTGTGTGTGTGTTTGTGTGCGTCACTCACTCTCCACGGTCAGTGTGATGGGCTGACTGGTCTTGTTTTCTCCATTCTTGTCGTTCACAGCCTGAACGTAGTATCGCCCAGCGTCCGGCGCCACCGCGGACAGAATGACCAGCGTGTTGTCCAGAGTGATGGCACTGAGGAGAGAATCAACCAGATGATCTGTTTATCAGTAATATGTATTTATCAGAATAAAAAAATATACCATTCTGGATCAGAATCAAAATCATCAATCAAAATCTAAACCAGAACCAGAATCAAATATCAAAATCAAATATCAGAAATAAAATTAGAATCAGCATCAAATATAAAATGTAATCTGAATTATGTACAGGACTATTTTTAAAACTTTTAAATGTGATTCATGTTTACAAATTGTAATATTATAATTTAAATATACATTTAAACTACGTACAATAAACAAACAAATAAATAAACATTTATATAAATATTGGTAGTAAATGATGAAATGTATCAGTAGATTTGGATCATTTTCAGGCTAATCAGTGCTGTGTTTATAGTTTTGTGATTCTAGAGGAGCAGCAGGTTTCAGCCCAACCACAACTGTCCTGTTTAACATAATCAACAGCATTAACCCTGAGTGTGTGTGTGTGTGTGTGTGTGTGTGTGGCTGAGTAGGGAGGCCTCAGTGCTGCTGCTGAACTGAAGCGGTCCTGTGCGCTGCAGTGATTGTGCTGTGATTTTGATCTCTGGGGGTTTAAAGCGTGACTGCGCTGGTTATTATTCAGAGCAGCCGGGTGGCCCCCCGCTCGGGCCCCCCGCCAAGCTCAGTGCCAATTACTGTGCCACCTTCACTTACAATCAATGTTTTCTTATTAGGGGCGCATGTAGGACTATTTGACTGCAGTTTGCCGGTTCCGTCTGGTTACCCTGTGATGTTTCACCCCATACAAATCTCTCTCTCTCTCACTCACTCACTCACTCTCTCTCTCTCTCTCTCACTCACTCTCTCTCTCTCTCTCTCACTCTCTCTCTCTCTCTCTCTCTCACTCACTCACTCTCTCTCTCACTCACTCACTCTCTGTTGTTGCTCCTCTGGGACTCAGAATGCTAATGTGTGTTGGGGTCCTGCAGAAAGAATATTAAGAGCACAGCAATGCTCCTATAGCAGACAAACAGCCTACACTTCTACTTGATCTTGGAACATTGCTGTACGGTTTTGATTGCGTACGGCCATACAAATGGATCAGTGAGGACAGATACTGATGTTCTGGATTAAAAATGCAAACAACCCATCCCAAAGGTGTGCAATAAAACTTCATCATGCCAACATATTCCAAATCTGGGAAAACGGCTTTATTAATCCAACTCATCCCAGAAGTAGGAACAGGGATTAATCCCTCCAAATCACCTCAAAGGAGTTCACTGCAGCTTCAACACTCCACCACAACCCAGAGGAGTTCAAGAGCTGTATCACTCAGACTCATCCTAGCACATTTCAGTGGAGTTTCATCACTACAACTCATCCCCAAAAATAGTTCAATTAAGCATTATTACTCCAGCGTATCTCAGAAGAGCTAACTGTGGATTCCTCACTCCATCTCACCATAAAAGTAGTTTAGTGGAGTTCAGAGGAGCTATATGACTCCAACTCATCCCAAAGGAGTTCAAATGAGCTCTATGACTCCAACTCATCCCAAAAGAGGTTCAAAGGAGCTATGAATCCAACTCATTCTAAAGGAGTTCAGAAGAGCTCTATGAATCCAACTCATCCCAAAGGAGTTCAAAGGAGCTATGAATCCAACTCATTCTAAAGGAGTTCAGAAGAGCTCTATGAATCCAACTCATCCCAAAGGAGTTCAAAGGAGCTTAATGACTCCAACTCATCCCAAAAGAGGTTCAAAGGAGCTATGACTCCAACTCATCCCAAAGGAGTTCAAATGAGCTATGATTCCAACTCATTCCAAAAGAATTCAAAGGAACACCAATGACTCCAACTCATCTCAAATTAGTTCAAAGGAGCTTAATGACTCCAACTCATCCCAAAAGTGGTTCAAAGGAGCTATGACTCCAACTAATTCTAAAGGAGTTCAGAGGCGCTTAATGACTCCAACTCATCTCAAATTAGTTCAAAGGAGCTTAATGACTCCAACTCATCCCAAAAGAGGTTAAAAGGAGCTTAATGACTCCAACTCATGCCAAAGGAGTTCAAAGGACCTTGATGACTCCAGCTCATCTCAAAGGAATTCAAAGGAGCTATGACTCCAACTCATTCTAAAGGAGTTTAAAGGAGCTTAATGACTCCAACTCATCCCAAAGGAATTCAAAGGAGCTATGACTCCAACTCATTCTAAAGGAGTTTAAAGGAGCTATGACTCCAACTCATCTCAAAGGAGTTCAAAGGACCTTGATAACTCCAACTGACCCCAAAGGAGTTCAAAGGACCTTGATGACTCCAACTCATCCCAAAGGAGTTCAAAGGAGCTATGACTCCAACTGATCCCAAAGGAGTTCAAAGGACCTTGATGACTCCAACTCATCTCAAAGGAGTTCAAAGGAGCTTAATGACTCCAATCAATCGTAGTAGTTCAGCGGAGCTCCGTTACTCAAATGCATCCATATTCAATAATTTATTAACAAACAAAAAAAATGCAACAATTTTAATAAATTAAAGGATATGTTAAATGAAACCTAACATGAATATGTAACAGGGCAGCGTCCACCAATACACTGCTCACACACTGCTCATCACCATAATGTAAATTCAGGGCAAATTGGAATATTCATAGCATATTTACATATTCTCCCACTGTTTATCTACAGCTCTCCGTTCCAAACAGCGAAATATTGTACTTTCTGGTCCAGAAGACCACGCATGTGCCTCAGTGCAGTGTGTGTGAGCATGTATATGTGTGTGTGTGTGTGTGTGAGAGATGAATTATGGATAAGGGCAGGGACATACCAGCTCTGTCCTAAAGCACAAATTAATCTCAGGTGATTCTCCCAACCTTAGACTCCAGCAGCACAACATACAGGCTAATGAGAAGTAACACACACACACACACACACACACACACACACACACACACACACACACTCATCTTATCCATGTATGTATGCCCACTCACACATACATAATGAACTATATGAATGACAAAATAGCCGTCCCTAAAGTCTGATAAATATTAAAGACTGTTTAAAATACAGCACACAGGCAGTAACACCCCATTCAACAACAGAACACCTCATATCTCACATCATACTTATAACCCATATCATACTTCCACACGCTGATATATTTATAACCGAGCCAGGAATATGTGTCTCTACAAACCAGTGCTGGCTGATATAGTGCCTATGCCAGTATATCAGTATTGGTGTCAAGCTGGAATACTGATCTTTAGTTTTAGTGGTACTGACAGACAATAAAACACCTGTCGGCTGCACTGTGTGTCACCAGTAAAACCACAAATACTAAATCTGCTCTATACCTGCTGCTAGCGAAGTGTTCTGGGAATACAGTGTATATTATTATTATTATTATTATTATTATTATTATTATCATTACTAGTCAGCTTAATGGTTACAGTACATAGTACGATTGCTATTGGTGTGGGATGGGTTATTATTTAATAATGCAATCTAATCAGTAATTGTTTATGTATTTTGTATATTTATATTTATGTATAAATGTATTATAAATCAAAATTCTAAAAACATGGATCATATAAACACTACAAAGCGTTTTAAATGAAACAATAGAAACTATATTGGCCCCAACAGTTCCTGTAGTGTATTACAGTCTGTCAGAATGACTGTGTGGATAGGATGGACATTACAGAGAATTATAGAGTGACCCCTACACTTCCTGTAGTGTATTACAGTCTGTCAGAATGAATGTGTGGACAATATGGACATTATAGAGCATTATAGAGCATTATAGAGCGCGCCCTACACTTCCTGTAGTGCACTACAGTCTGTCAGAATGACTGTGTGGACGAAAAGACATTATAGAGCATTATAGAGTGCCCCCTACACTTCCTGTAGTGTATTACAGTTTGTCAGAACGAGCAGGTTAATCATGTGAACATTACAGAGTCCTCTTTAAATGAAACAATAGAAGTAATATCGCCCCCTACTCTTTCAACACTGTAGTACAGTCTGTCACAATGACCACATTACAGAGCACTTCAGTTTCTAAGCAAACGAATGCATCAACCATTTTCCATTTTTGACTTTGATGGATTATCACTATAGAGCTGCCCTATGTGCTGTTTTTCCACTTGTTCTCACAGACATGACTAACCCGAACTCTTATGGTCAGCAGGGGGCAGCAGAGAACCAGGTCTATCTGAAGCCAAACGAGACAAACGCAGAATATTTCGGGGGGTTTGTTCTACTTTTCATTCACTTTGCTGGCTGTCTGACTCTGTCTTTGCTGCTTTTCTCCTTTCAGCCATGTGGGTAAGTGTGTGTGTGTGTGTGTGTTAGTGTGTGTGTGTGGGGTGTAAGGCATCAGGGATTTGGGTCTGAGGTGTGCTGAAAGAAATGGGTCAAGTCAGAAAGCTGGGAAATTAGAATGAATGTGTGTGTGTGTGTTCATGTGTGTGTGTGTGTCTGTTCTGAGGCCATTTCTTAAAGCAAGTGTCTGAGACTGGCCATACAGGTAAGTTAATAGACCTCTGATGTCATATCATCATTCTGTAGTCGCCATTATTAAAAAAAAAAAAGGGACCATGATAATAATATAATAATAATATGTGTTTTAATGAATGAATGAATTACTTAGTTAGTTAAATAATTAATTAATTGATTAATTAACTAATTATATTTTCTTGATTTCCATTCCACCATGTGAAACAGCCACTGAAAGAAGCAACGCTAGCTAGATACACTCATTAGAGTGCTAATAGAATGGATGCTAATAGACTCAACTCACTGTCCACTCCTACCTAGTCGGTCCTGCTTGTAGTTCTGGTTGGTGGACTGTTCTCGGTCCAGCAGTGACACTGAGATGTTTAAGCACTCCAGCAGCACTGCTGCATCTGATTCACTACTCGTACCACCAGCAGCTCAACACACTCTACTAACACACACACTCGCCACCACCATGTCAGTCAGTGTCACTGCAGTGCTGAGAATGACTGACCCACCACCCAGATACTACAGTCTGCTCTGTGGTGGTCAGTCCTGGGGGTCCTGAGCAGTGAAGAACAAATAGGGTGAAAGGAGGCTGATAACAGAGTAGACGCAGATGGGTACAGTCTATTATTAATAATATTACTATTAACATTACTGTATTATTGCTAATATTATATGTATATAGAACATTTTTGGCTAGAGTGTATGTTGTACATTGCAGAAACAGAGTCTTCTCAGACAGAAAGCACACACACACATATATACACACACTCCCAGGTAGAGTGGAATTGCTGAGGCGGGGTGACAGAGGGAATATGCTTGACCGTTCCAGAACAATGCCCAGGAATAGAATGTCAAAGAATGAGAGGAATGGCTGTAACACACACACACACACACACTCTCACACACACACACACACACACCCTCACACACACACACACACACACACACACACACACTCTCAGATGAGAAACATTCAGCCAGCAAACTGAACCAGCCAGTGTCCCAGAAAGCAGCAAGAGTCGTTCTGTTGTTCCAGTGTTTTTTTTTTCAGCAAATCAAACAGTGATTAAAAAACACTAAAATAACAAATAAATTGTTAATTCATTAAAATAATTACATCTAACAAAGGAAATCAGCAATGTTGTTTCAAACATTAAAGCTAAAATCGAAATAAATGAGTGGAAAACCATAATGAGTGCAGACACTTCAATTACCTCCTATATTCTCAGTTCTTTACACACTATGTCCAAATGTTTGTGGACACCCCTTTTAATGAATGCATTCAGCTAGATTAATTTGCCCCCATTGCTGTCTAGTCATTGTAGAGAAGTACTGCCAATAGAATAGGACTCTCTGGAACAGATTAACATAATGAACCTATTGGCACCACCATGCTGCCTAAAGCCAGGTGTGGGCTAGTAGAGGGGTATAAAGGCCCCCAGAAGCACTAAGCTGTGGAGCAGTGGAAGAACTGTGTTCTCTGGAATAATACATTTGGGATGAGTTGGGGAATTGGGGATGAGGCAGGGTGGTGATCAGCCAACATCCTGACCTTACTAATGCTCTTGATGCTAAATGCAAAAGAAAATCCTCACAGAAATGCTCCTCTAAAATCTAGTAGAAAGCCTTCTTCCCTGGACAGTAGAGACAGTCACTCCAAAAAAAAAGCACTTTAAACTCTTTTCTTTTTTTTGGAAGAGACAGTCAATGAGCAGGCGTCCCAATACTTTTGTCACTATAGTGTAGTTCTGAGAAAACTGTTCTTTGACTCGAAATATATACAGAACCATTTTAGCAAGTGTAAAACACTGATATTAGAATAAACACTATAAGAAAGTGGTGGTTCTCCATCACTGTGTTCATCATTAGAACATCTCCAAAGTTCTCCTCTCTCATGGAGTCTAGTATTATTTAAAGTTCTCCTCAGATCAACACCTGGTTTGGTGGTAAATCAGGGCTTAATGATGGTAAATCAGGTGAGCTGCTGCTGCTGCTGCTGATGCTGATGGAGTTGAACACATCCTCCACGCTGTGCTGGCTGGACTGGGGGGCGTCCAGGAGAACCCTGGAGGAACCGAGCTCTGTTCTTCAGACTAGCTCACCGACAAGATCTCGCTACTTTCTCTCTTCAGAATGAGAAGCTCTTGTTTCTCCTTTTTACTGGATTCATGTTCACCTGCTTTACCTGTTCTGATGAGATCTGGAGCTTCTAAGAAACTCTCTTATTGCTGAGAGATGGGGTTTAGAAGAAGGTGATTAGCTGCCTCAAACCTCTACAAACCCTGTACAATACTGTATATTCATATTAAGAATTTATAGCAATAATAAAAATATACATCATCACAGTAAATCAGGCTGCTTTAAACTGAGCAGAATTGTTGTGACTGTGTTCAGCTCGGATTAGCTCATCACTTTCTGCTTCTCATCACAGTTTATTTTCCTCTGCTCCTCACTGAAGGTCAGAGCTACTGAATAAGTGTGTGTGTGTGTGTGTATGTGTGTGTGTGTGTGTGTGTGTCGCTGTTGGCAAGATCACAGTTCAGTTTAACTGATTCACCTGGAGCTTTGCCATATACACACCCCATCCTATCCACAGTGAGAATAAAGAGAGAGAGAGAGAGAGAGAGAGAGAGAGAGAGAGAGAGGTTGGGGTTGAATAGGTTGGGAGAGTCACTTCTTTAAGTGTTTTTGGTCAAATTCTGCAAAAAAAACATCAACAAAGGGACATTTCTAAACTAAAAGGACAGCTAAAAGCTGAGTGTGGAGTCTGGACTTTAGGGGACGACTGCAGGACGGAAGGAGAACACCTTTAGATTGCAGATCTTCTCATCTGCTTCTTCCATATTGTCCTCAGATTTGAGTGTATGAGCTCATGTACATATCCTTTGGACTACAATGGGACAAAGGGACATTTCTAAACAAAAAGGACAGCTAAAAGCTGATTGTGGAGTCTGGACTTCTGGGACAACTGCAGGACAGAAGGATAACACCTTCAGATTGCAGATCTTCTCATCTGCTTCTTCCAAATTGTCCTCAGGTTTGAGTGTATGAGCTCATGTACATATCCTTTGGACTAAGCCCTTGTCCATGGGGACTTCCTGCCTTGCATTCAATGACTCCTCTTAGCTTAACTAGCCGTTACCTCATAGATAAACCTAGATGTTCCAGATGTTGTACTTTCTCAGTCAGCAGCAGCTGGAATACACAAGATCTCCTGGTCACCATGGCAACTAGGTCAGCACAGTGCAGGAGTATCCTGTGAAGTGTAAGAGTAGCCAGGCAAAGAACAAACACAACAGAAAGTCCAGACACTCTGTATGCAGACTATATCCACCTGAATCGCAAGATCAAAGACGATATGATCTTCCACACTGAGGTCCTGTCTCCGTGGAAACCTGTGATCTAGAGCCACTTCGCTTTTACCTTTAAGGAAGGCACTGGCAAGAGGACAAGACAAGACAACCATAATCACCATTTGTGTTGGACAATTGGCCTCCACCCATTCATCCAGTGGACACACAATACACTGAGGGACAGTGAGCAGACATGGCTGGACCAGAGAAGGAATGATCATAGTGTGTAAAGATCTGGACAATCCTGAGCTCGGAATTACCTGCCACACCAATGGCAGAGTGTTGTTAACTTGAGGACTCTTTTGAGGAGGTCTTTTCCTTCCTGAAGATAGAGGTGCAGAAAGAAAGGACACTGTAGCCCAGAGGCTCACACTGTTCCCCTCAACCCCAGACCCTCCCACAGACAGCTGAGATTGAACATTGCCCTGCTGGAACTGAACTCTGAGAGGAGATCCAGCATCTGAAGAAGATCCTTAACAAATCCTTAACAAATAAGATTCAAGAAGACCTGAGAGAACAGCTTCAGAACTTCAGAGACGTTCTTCAGCTTCCAGCAATGGGAAGCACAAAAATGCACTATTGTTAAACTGCAGATATGTCTATCCTCTCCACCACCACCCTCCACCATCATCCATAAAGAACCATGCTAGTTCTAGAGATGCCTGCATGTATGTGAAGAACCTGCCAAACGTGCAAAAGTGCTTCTTCTAGGGCATCACTCAAGAAAATGTCTCCACACCTGACACCCAGACACCATCAGGAGAGCTTCTGCCTTCTCTTTTAGCCCACCATAGAATCATGTAGCTTCAGAGGCCTCATATGGTGGCAAAAGAAAGAACTGTAGCATCACTGACCACACCTACTGGCTCCTAAAGAAGAAGACCCTTGGCAAGCCTCAGCACATCATCCTCATCCACACAGGCACCAATGACCTTCACACCCTGCTCAAGAACACTGCTGAGGCAATGCAAAGAACAGCAGTGAAAACCAGCATGGAGTTCCCAGAGAGCAGCATTGTCATTTCCACCCTGCTACCATGGTCTGGCACTCCCCCACACATTAGCTTTGGCATCAACCCAGAGATCAACAGACAACGTCCTGCTTTAGCAAATGTCCATCTGGCGCATCACCTCACCATCTCCCTTCACAGCATGTACAACAGTGTATGGATCTTTGCAAAGACTCTTAAAGATGTTCCCTTAGGGTTGTAACACTGGGCGCGGCTCCACCCTTAGGACTACCCTGATCTCAGCCCCAGTACACACTTACAACCCTGTCTTTCCAGTAAGCTACAGCAGACCTTGGGCTCCTTCTTCTGCCCTCCATGCTTCCACAGACTCTACTACATCTGCAAAGACCTCACAGCTACACATTTACCCACTGCTCCATCCATCCATCCTCGGAGGGGCTGGCTGGTCTAGTCTTGGCTTTGTAGGCCAGAGTCAAGGTTTTGAATCTGATGCGGGCAGCAGCTACAGGAAGCTACAGTAAAGAGAGAATGCAGCAGTGGAGAGACATTCAGGGTCAATAACCTACATAAAACACCAACTCCAAACTACTCACAGGCAGTGCAAGACTGGAGTAAGGATCGAACCCATAACCCCAGGCCCCTGAAGCTGTGCAACCACCGTGCAGCCCAATCAAAAATATGAAAAAACATTTCCTCTGGGTCAATTTTGTGAATTCATGGTCATTTCAGTGAGCTCATTTTACATATGTTGGTGGAACATTTAGGGTCTCGACTCCTCCTGCAGAGAGGAAAGTCAATATCCTAACTTTTTCAAGGAACTTGGAACGTAAACATACATATTACAAACATTTTTATGCAGAAATGGTATTTCTTGCTCCTGGGCACGCCCTAGAATTTGTGCTTTGATTTGCGTAAAATTACAGGATTTTATGCAAATATGACTTCTAGCGTTCTAGCGTTCTGCCCAAGTATAGCAATGAAGGAGACACTATTCTCCCTATTACAGGTCAGAGAAGCATCAAAATCAGGTACAAATGCTATGTAATGTTGCTGTAATGGAAACATGGTGCCGTAAAGACAAGCCCAGCCACTGTCCCATCAGATACTGTAGGATTATTGTACCCTTACTTAGTACAGTCCACTACAGTGTCATGGCGGGTTAGGCCAGACACAGAGGGATGAACACTTGCAGAGATGGACTCAATGCAAGTAGTTTATTAACCAAAACAAGACAAACCAAAGGGGGCAAGTGAGACAAGATGCAGCAGCTAAAGGGCATAAACGTGGATACAGTGATTAACAGAACCAGAACATGGCAAACGAGAGGGTGAAAACAAACAGACCTGAGACCGGGGGTTTAGCTGGGGAACTAGACAGCTACTAGACCAGAGCGGCTGCATGGCAAAGGGTCGCCTAGCTGGAACGTGGGTAGCAGAGCAGGATCGAGAGTCGTGGGAATCTTTCCCTGGAAAGCAGAAGCTGGCCTAAACACTACGTGGTGGAAACAGATGGGAACCTCTCGGGCAACCTTGAGGTTCCTTAACCATGAACCATATTATTCTCGGCATGGAATTGAGTGTCAAAGCCCCTTAAGTACCCCCAGCCTCAGGTGAAACGCATGATTAAATCAGAAGACGAAAGGGAACTCGGTTCACAGGGCCTAGAGATGGGCTCTGGGAAGCTCTTGAAAATTCATCCATGAACCTAATTCAGCTGATGTATCTGACAAAACCACTAACATTAATGACACCCAACTTGAGAAAAACAAGAGCCATGTTGAGCATGCTGTCAACAAAAGCAACAGCATTCTCAACAGTAGAAAGCATCTACTTTGGCTGACCTTCAAAGGGAAAAGAAATAGAGGTTTGATCACGAATGCAGATCTCTCTGAAAGAAAACTAATAAAACTGTCAAACTATGAAAACGTCAACATCCAGATGATGAAGATCTGAGAAACGACATACTGTGAAACTCTACAGCAATATAAACAATCAGCCCAAGTGAGAAAAATAAGCCATACCTATAAAATTCTCTCAATAATGTAATATAAAAATTACATTACTGACCCCAACCTCACCACACCTCTACATCACTGACCCCTACCTCACTATAAACCAATATTACTGACCTCTACCTCACCACATCCCAACATCAGTGATCTCTACTTCACCTCACTCCAACTATACTGACCCCTACCTCACCACACCTATACATCACTGACCTCTACCTCACTATAAACCAATATTACTGACCTCTACCTCACCACATCCCAACATCAGTGATCTCTACTTCACCTCACTCCAACTATACTGACCCCTACCTCACCACACCTCTACATCACTGACCTCTACCTCACTATAAACCAATATTACTGACCTCTACCTCACCACATCCCAACATCAGTGATCTCTACTTCACCTCACTCCAACTATACTGACCCCTACCTCACCACACCTATACATCACTGACCTCTACCTCACTATAAACCAATATTACTGACCTCTCCGTCACCACATCTCAACATCAGTGATATCTACTTCACCTCACTCCAACTATACTGACCCCTACCTCACCACACCTATACATCACTGACCTCTACCTCACTATAAACCAATATTACTGACCTCTACCTCACCACATCTCAACATCAATGATCTCTACTTCACCTCACTCCAACTATACTGACCCCTACCTCACCACACCTATACATCACTGACCTCTACCTCACTATAAACCAATATTACTGACCTCTACCTCACCACATCCCAACATCAGTGATCTCTACTTCACCTCACTCCAACTATACTGACCCCTACCTCACCACACCTATACATCACTGACCCCTACCTCACTATAAACCAATATTACTGACCTCTACCTCACCACATCTCAACATCAGTGATATCTACTTCACCTCACTCCAACTATACTGACCCCTACCTCACCACACCTATACATCACTGACCTCTACCTCACTATAAACCAATATTGCTGACCTCTACCTCACCACATCCCAACATCAGTGATCTCTACTTCACCTCACTCCAACTATACTGACCCCTACCTCACCACACCTATACATCACTGACCCCTACCTCACTATAAACCAATATTACTGACCTCTACCTCACCACATCTCAACATCAGTGATATCTACTTCACCTCACTCCAACTATACTGACCCCTACCTCACCACACCTATACATCACTGACCTCTACCTCACTATAAACCAATATTACTGACCTCTACCTCACCACATCTCAACATCAATGATCTCTACTTCACCTCACTCCAACTATACTGACCCCTACCTCACCACACCTATACATCACTGACCTCTACCTCACTATAAACCAATATTACTGACCTCTACCTCACCACATCTCAACATCAATGATCTCTACTTCACCTCACTCCAACTATACTGACCCCTACCTCACCACACCTATACATCACTGACCTCTACCTCACTATAAACCAATATTACTGACCTCTACCTCACCACATCCCAACATCAGTGATCTCTACTTCACCTCACTCCAACTATACTGACCCCTACCTCACCACACCTATACATCACTGACCTCTACCTCACTATAAACCAATATTACTGACCTCTACCTCACCACATCCCAACATCAGTGATCTCTACTTCACCTCACTCCAACTATACTGACCCCTACCTCACCACACCTATACATCACTGACCTCTACCTCACTATAAACCAATATTACTGACCTCTCCGTCACCACATCTCAACATCAGTGATATCTACTTCACCTCACTCCAACTATACTGACCCCTACCTCACCACACCTCTACATCACTGACCTCTACTTCACTATAAACCAATATTACTGACCTCTACCTCACCACATCCCAACATCAGTGATATCTACTTCACCTCACTCCAACTATACTGACCCCTACCTCACCACACCTCTACATCACTGACCTCTACCTCACTATAAACCAATATTACTGACCCCTACCTCAGGTTTGATCATGAATGCAGATCTCTCTGAAAGAAAACTAATAAAACTGTCAAACTATAAAAACGTCAACATCCAGATGATGAAGATCTGAGAAACGGCATACTGTGAAACTCTACAGCAATTAAAAAACAATCAGCCCAAGTGAGAAAAATAAGCCATACCTATAAAACTCTCAGAGAAACTGAAGAAATCTGGGAATTATGAAGCACAACAAACCCAGAAGACCTTCATTCAGAAAACAGTATGTTTTGGAAAATGCATTTTGAATATCTTTACAAAAAAAAAGGACAGAAGCTCCAATTATGAGCTCATCAATCCAAAACTACAGTTGCTGGAATTCTCCATAAAGGATAATCAAAACCCACCGATTACCCGAAATCAAGAGAAAAACTGGCTACTCCTAAGAAGCGAATGGCCCTGAATCCACGGCATCAGAAACAAAGTGCTTAAAAGCAGCACTCCTGAGCTGCAGAGTTCCTGCTGTTTTCCTGACAACTGGAGCCAAGGACTTTATTACCCTACTCCATAAGAGTGGAGACAGGCTGGACTCTAACAGTTTCAGAGGCATCTGTGTGAGCAGTAATCCAGAGAAAGCTTTCAGCAGCATTTTAAACAATAGAATTCTCTCTTTCCTTAATGAACACAATGGCCTGACCAAGGCAAACTGGCTTCCTTCCAAATCACTAAATACTGACCACATTTATACTTCTCCACACCATCTTTACACTACACCCTACCTCACCACACCTCAACCTCACTGACCCCTACCTTAATATAAACCAATATTACTGACCCCTACCTCACCACATCCCAACTTTACTGCCCACTACCTAACAAATACCCAACAAACTATCACTAAAAAAGCCAGACATTAAAAAAAGTAAAAAAAAATGGGAGTGAACTACTAAGCCACTAGCCATGCTACACCCTTCAAACGTTCTGCAAGTTGATTGCTAAACCCAAGGGTTCTAAATAGAACCTAGAACCCGTTTTTCTGGGTACATGAAAAAGGATTTAACACTATGTTGCTGTCTTTAGGAAATGTAAACATAATTACAGGAACTATAGGTATTCAACACACACACACACACACACACACACACACACACACACACACACACACACACACAAATCACCCACATAAAACAGGAAGTGATGTAATGATGTGGGTGTGTCTTACATGCGGCTGCTGGGTGGGATCTTCCTGCCATCTCTGAACCACGTGACTTGCGGCTGGGGGAAACTCCGTATCCGGGGCGCTGGGATGACCGCACCATCGCCCTGGGAAACAGCCTGGACTCTTTCACCCTCCTCAAAACCTCCCATAACTACACACACACACACAAAAATACACACACACACACACACACACACACACACACACACACACGAACACACACACAAATACACACACAAAGGGGACAGAACAGAGAAAATAGAGTGTAAAATGAATTGTAATATTTTATTGTGAGTTGTGAATGTGGTGTGAGTTGTGAATGTATTGTGAGTTGTGAATGTGGTGTGCGAGTTGTGAATGTGTTGTGAATGTGTTGTAAGTTGTGAATGTGGTGTGCGAGTTGTGAATGTGTTGTGAATGTATTGTGAGTTGTGAATGTGGTGTGAGTTGTGAATGTGTTGTGAGTTGTGAATGTGGTGTGAGTTGTGAATGTGGTGTGAGTTGTGAATGTGGTGTGCGAGTTGTGAATGTGTTGTGAGTTGTGAATGTGGTGTGCGAATTGTGAATGTGTTGTGAGTTGTGAATGTGGTGTGAGTTGTGAATGTGGTGTGAGTTGTGAATGTATTGTGAGTTGTGAATGTATTGTGAGTTGTGAATGTGTTGTGAGTTGTGAATGTGGTGTGCGAGTTGTGAATGTGGTGTGCGAGTTGTGAATGTGGTGTGAGTTGTGAATGTGGTGTGAGTTGTGAATGTGGTGTGAGTTGTGAATGTGGTGTGCGAGTTGTGAATGTGTTGTGAGTTGTGAATGTGGTGTGCGAATTGTGAATGTGTTGTGAGTTGTGAATGTGGTGTGAGTTTTTAATGTGGTGTGAGTTGTGAATGTGGTGTGAGTTGTGAATGTGGTGTGAGTTGTGAATGTATTGTGAGTTGTGAATGTGGTGTGAGTTGTGAATGTGTTGTGAGTTGTGAATGTGGTGTGAGTTGTGATTGTGGTGTGAGTTTTGAATGTATTGTGAGTTGTGAATCTGGTGTGAGTTGTGAATGTGTTGTGAGTTGTGAATTTGGTGTGAGTTGTGAATGTGGTGTGCGAGTTGTGAATGTGTTGTGAGTTGTGAATGTGGTGTGCGAGTTGTGAATGTGTTGTGAATGTGTTGTGAGTTGTGAATGTGGTGTGAGTTGTGAATGTGGTGTGAGTTGTGAATGTGGTGTGCGAGTTGTGAATGTATTGTGAGTTGTGAATGTGTTGTGAGTTGTGAATGTGGTGTGCGAGTTGTGAATGTGTTGTGAGTTGTGAATGTGGTGTGTGAGTTGTGAATGTGGTGTGTGAGTTGTGAATGTGTTGTGAATGTGTTGTGAGTTGTGAATGTGGTGTGAATGTGTTGTGAGTTGTGAATGTGGTGTGTGAGTTGTGAATGTGTTGTGAGTTGTGAATGTGGTGTGAGTTGTCCGTGTAGTGTGTTGTGAGTCGTGTACCACATGCAGAGCTGAACTGTAGCTGTGATGGTTACAGTTATAGACTTATAATGTTATAGTGTGTTACAGCGAGCTATAGTCTGTTGTAGTGTGTTAGTGTGAATCATAGAGTTATGTAGTGTCATAGTGTTTAGTAGTGCATTATAGTGAGTTACAGTGTGTAAGTTATAGTGTGTCTGAGTGTTACCACATGTTGCCGGGAGTTATAGTGGGTTATAATGGATTGGAGTGTGTTAATGTGGATTTTAGTAGGTTATAGGGCATTATAGTCTGTCATAGTGAGTCACAGTGAGTTATAGTGAATTACATTTTGTCATAGTGTGTTATAGTGAATTATAGTGTTGTAGTGTGCCATGGTGTAGTGGATTATTGTGAGTTACAATGCATTGGAGTGTGTTTATGGGCATGTTATAGTGTGTTATACTGTGTTACAGTTTACTGCAGTGTGTCAGTGTGTATTGTAGTGTGTTATAGTGAATTATAGTGCAATGGAGTGTGTGGGCATTATGCATTATGGTCAGCTATTATAAGTGCCGTTGTGTTTTAGTTTGTTATAGTTAGTTATAATGCATTGGGTTGTGGTTATATGTGTGTTATAGTGAGTTACAATGCATTGGATTGTGTTTATAAGTGTGTTATAGTATGTTATGCTTTATTGTAGCGTGTTAGTGTGCATTGTATTGTGGCATAATGTTACATAGTGTGTTATAATGCATTATAGTGAGTTATAGTGAATTGAGGTGTGTTTATGGGTGTGTTATAGTTTATTACAGTGTGCTTTTTAGTGTGACAGTGTGTTGTAGTGTGTTATAGTGCATTATAGTGAGTTATGTTGTGTTATAGTTTGTTATAGTGATTTATAACACATTGGAGTGTGTTTATAGGTGTGTTATACTTTATTGCAGTGTGTTAGTGTGTATAATGGCATAATGTTTCGTAGTGCGTTATAGTGCATTATAGTCAGAATTCTGTTTATGGATGTGTTATAGTTTATTGCAGTATGTCAGTGTGCTTTTTAGTGTGACATAGTGTGTCATTGTGTGTTATAGTGCATTATAGTGTGTTTATAAGTTCATAATAGTGCTTTATGGTGAGTTATGTTGCAGTATAGCGAGTTACAGGGCATTAGTGAATTATCCTGTGTTATAGTGTGTCATTTTCTGCAGAATCCTTTCTTTCACTATTTTAATGCATCAGAAAACACGGCTTTGTAGGAGGACACTGTTTGCTTCAGGGTTTCCAGGGTTACAGGAGATTTGAAACCTCCTAATGATTCTGCTCTTAAAGAAAATGAAACGTGACTGAATTTCCGTCCACCTTTCGTCTGAAAAGCAGTCCACTGGGCTTCAAAGCGGATGATGGTGTTATTTCTTTAAAGTGTTTCTCATTAATTCATTTTCTTTTTCTTTTTGATGAAAAATGCTCTTGATGTGAGAGCAGCTAGCTTTGATTCCTCAATTCTCTCCTGTCTGAGAATGCTCACCTTCAGAACAACAGCAGAACCCCTCAGCCAATCACAGCACTCCCTCACATTAAGTAATTTAGCTCTAAATGAACCCTTCTGCAGTCGTCTGTGACAGGAGGCAAGATCACATCAGGGATCCAGAGGATTTTAAAATTATTATTATTATTATTATTATTATTATTATTATTATTATTATTAATTGTTAATTAATTGTTTATTATAATTAATAATTAAATGTTGTTTTCTATTGTTTAATAAAGTAACTACATTTTCTGACTTCTGATTCTTGTATTCTCCAGAACTGAGTGATATGAAGTGCTTCAGTTTAAATATTTAATATGCCTTATGACACTCTAATAACATTCATATCCACTATGAAGCTCTAATAACATTCATATCCAGTATGAAGCTCTAATAACATTAATATCCAGTATGAAGCTCTAATAGCATTAATATCCAGTATGAAGCTCTAATGATATTCATATCCAGAATGAAGCTCTAATAACTTTAATGTCCAGCATGAAGCTCTAATAGCAGTAATATCCAGTATGAAGCTCTAATAACATTGATATCCAGTATGAAGCTCTAATAACATTGATATGCAGTATGAAGTTCTAAAAAGATTAATATTCAGTATGAAGCTCTAATAATAATAATATTCAGAATGACGTTCAATTAAAATTAATATCCAGTATGAAGCTCTAATGACATTGATATCCAGTATGAAGTTCTAATAACATTAATATCCAGTATGAAGTTCTAATAATATTAATATTCAGTATGAAGTTCTAATAACATTAATATCCAGTATGAAGCTCTAATAACATTAATATCCAGTATGAAGTTCTAATAATATTAATATTCAGAATGATGTTCAATTAAAATTAATATCCAGTATGAAGCTCTAATAGCATTAATATCCAGTACGAAGCTCTAATGACATTAATATCCAGTATGAAGCTCTAATGACATTAATATTTAGTATAAAACTCTAATAACATTAATATCCAGTATGAAGTTCTAATAATATTAATATTCAGAATGATGTTCAATTAAAATTAATATCCAGTATGAAGCTCTAATAGCATTAATATCCAGTACGGAGCTCTAATAACATTAATATCTAGTATGAAGCTCTAATAAAATTAATATCCAGTATGAAGCTTTAATAACATTTATATCCAGTACGAAGCTCTAATAACATTAATATCCAGTACGAAGCTCTAATAGCATTAATATCCAGTATGAAGCTCTAATAGCATTAATATCCAGTATGAAGCTCTAATAACATTAATATCCAGTATAAAGTTCTAATAATAATAATAATAATAATAATAATAATAATAATAATAATCAGGGTCTGTTAACAGATCTGTTTTAAATGATCGGGTCCACTCCTCCACTCCTTTGCTACTGCTGGTGCTGCACTGGGACAGGTGTATCCTCATTCCAGATGTTAGGTGGTTCAATGCGTCCCTGGTCACCTTTGAAAGGCGTCTGAGTGATCAGACCTGTGCTCAGCTCTGTTCACTAATGACCCCAGGTGCACCTTAACGTCAGGAGTGAACAGGAACATTAGAATCTACAGCTCAGATTTCAGAAGGTCCTGGTGAGGGTGTCGTTTCTCACAGTGAACCAGTTACAAGAACATATCTGGTGATGGAGAGAAGCTGAATGAGTGAGTCAGTCTTGGCTGCCGTCACTACTGACAGTGACTCAGCTAATTTCATCTGCAGTCCCATGGAAACCATGAACATCTCCATAGCCCCCCCCCCCCCCCCCCCCCAACTCCCTCTCCCCCTCCTGCTCTCCGTCTCTGATGGCTTCAGAGCAGATGGTGGAAGTGGTTTTGTGAGGAACTCATCCCCCTGATTAGCTCTGATTAGCTGTGAAACCGCTCTAATTACACAGAAAGGTCTCCAAGTTTCTCCAAGTGATCACAGCTAGAGGTTTACTGAGCTCAGTGGTGCTGCAGCGAGGAACTCCACCTTCTCAGATTTAGAGAATTAGCATTTCTCAGCAGATTGTTTTATATTATTAAGGGACAATAACGTTAGTGAGGTCAGGATGTTGGTTGGTCACCACCCTTCCAAGCCCTTCTCTTTCACACTACCACCACCATGTTTAACTGCTGGTCTGATGCTCCTATTGTGGAATGCTATGGAGAGCTTTCTAGGAAACAGGCTGTAACTCTATTTCCTAGAAAGTTTCACCTCTGTCTCATCAGTAGAGGTTCTGAAATGCTCCAAGGTTCTCTTTTAATGTCCTCTTGGTTATTGATGGTTTGGATCTTGCACCTCTTTCATGGATACTTACTTTCTAACACTATTCATATACACTTTCTAAGAGGGTTGAGGACTGCATGTTCTTAGATGTTTGTCTGGGTTCTTTTTTTTGATGTCCTGGATGAGATGTTCTTGTTTCTCTGGGAGATAAGAGCTTTTGCTGTGGTCCAATGGAGTCCCAGACCCTTTAGAGTCCCAGACCCTTGATGGAAAAGGGCCATCACCTCTTACCAGACTGATATACTGCACCTGTTGTATGCATCCGGTGTGGACCAGAGAAGGGTGGGCTGTACTTCTGAGTCTTGGTACCTCTAGACAGTTTATTAGGCACACTGTCTAATAGAATGACGAATATTCAGTAATATGAGAGGCTGATAGAGGAAGCGTGTTACTCACAGGCCACCTGCACCTCCGTCCTGCGCTGCAGCAGAGCTCCCACACGATTCCTCACAATACAGCGGTAAAACCCGGCATGGGTCCGGTCCAGAGAGGGGATCAGGTACCTGCACACACACACACACACAAACTGTGTCAATACCCACAACATACAACTCACTGCACCACATGCACATGCTATTAGTTAATAGCACAGTTCTGATCATATATACACACTACATGTCCAAATGTTTGTGGACATGTAGATCCAAACTGCAATGTTCTACATGATGACTGGGTCAGAACATCTCCAAAACATCAGGCATCAGGTCTTGTGGGGTGTTCCCGGTATGCAGTGGTCAGCACCTACCAAAGGTGCTCCAAAGAAGGACAACCGGTGAACCAGCGAGAGGGGCACTGATGGTCTTGGAGGCCCCACCTCACAACTTACAGGACTTAAAGGATCTGCAGCTGCTGATGTCTTGGTGCCAGAAGATACCACAAGACACCTTCAGAGGTCTTGTGGACCTATGCCTCGAATGGTCAGGTGTGTTGTGGCAGCACAGGGGAGGCCTACTCACTATTAGGCAGGTGGTGCTAATTTTATGGCCGATCAGTTTAGATGGGGAACAGGTTTATTGATAATCTGTAAAGTGAACACACACACACACACACAAACACACACACACATATATAGTGGGTACACGTGCCTGCTCAAGAACCCAACAGTGGCAGCTTGGCAAACCCAGGGATTTCGAACCCACAACCCCGCAATCAATCAGGACAGTGGCCAGTGAGTGAAAGCACAATATAGGTGTTTCTAATAAAGTGGCCAGTGAGTGAAAGCACAATATAGGTGTTTCTAATAAAGTGGCCAGTGAGTGAAAGCACAATATAGGTGTTTCTAATAAAGTGGCCAGTGAGTGAAAGCACAATATAGGTGTTTCTAATAAAGTGGCCAGTGAGTGAAAGCACAATATAGGTGTTTCTAATAAAGTGGCCAGTAAGTGAAAGCACAATATAGGTGTTTCTAATAAAGTGGCCAGTTAGTGGAAGCACAATATAGGTGTTTCTAATAAAGTGGCCAGTGAGTGGAAGCACATTGTAGGTGTTTCTGATAAAGTGGCCAGAGAGGTGGTATCAATGGGTGTTCCAAACGTCTGAGTAACTCACCCCACTGCCTTCGCCCCTCCTCCTGCACCCACAGCCCAGTTTCACCCACTTCCCAAACCCACAGCTACTGTACTGATTAGCAGCCCTCTGCTTCCCACTCTCGGCTGCCTTATCTCTGAGAAACACAGGCAGGGGGATGGAAATCAGCTGCTGTGGAATAAGATTATTTCTGAGAGTGTGTGCGAATGTGTGCGCCCACAGCCCACCCTACTGTAATGACCTTCAGAAACTGCAGTTTCAGTCCAGCCTGCAGTACCGCCTCCTCGCCAGCAGGTGGCACTCAGACACACGCAATAACACAGCAGGAAGCCAGTCAACTTCTTCGCTGTGGATCCTGAGGGAGTGGTGTGTGTTTCCTAGAGCCTTTTCCACTCTGAAAAGGGCATCTCACCTCTTTTAGTGCTAATAGGTAACGTGGCAGAGGCCCAAACTTTCGTACATACACAATCACACACACACACACACTCACTCTGGCCACTTTATCAGAAACCCCTCCCTTGTAGCTCAAACTTGCTGCTGTATTGTTAGAGACTGTTGTCCAGTTGATTTACAGGGTTTCTAATAAAGTGGCCAGTGAGTGGAAGCACAAAGTAGGCGTTTCTAATAAAGTGGCCAGTGAGTGAAAGCACAAGGTAGGCGTTTCTAATAAAGTGGCCAGTGAGTGGAAGCACAAGGTAGGTGTTTCTAATAAAGTGGCCAGTGAGCGGAAGCACAATGTAGGTGTTTCTAATAAAGTGGCCAGTGAGTGGAAGCACATGGTCAGTGTTTCTAATAAAGTGGCCAGTGAGTGGAAGCACAAGGTAGGCGTTTCTAATAAAGTGGCCAATGAGTGGAAGCACAATGTAGGTGTTTCTAATAAAGTGGCCAGTGAGTGAAAGCACAAGGTAGGCGTTTCTAATAAAGTGGCCAGTGAGTGGAAGCACAAGGTAGGTGTTTCTAATAAAGTGGCCAGTGAGTGGAAGCACAAGGTAGGTGTTTCTAATAAAGTGGCCAGTGAGCGGAAGCACAATGTAGGTGTTTCTAATAAAGTGGCCAGTGAGTGAAAGCACAAGGTAGGCGTTTCTAATAAAGTGGCCAGTGAGTGAAAGCACAAGGTAGGCATTTCTAATAAAGTGGCCAGTGAGTGAAAGCACAAGGTAGGTGTTTCTAATAAAGTGGCCAGTGAGTGGAAGCACAAGGTAGGTGTTTCTAATAAAGTGGCCAGTGAGCGGAAGCACAATGTAGGTGTTTCTAATAAAGTGGCCAGTGAGTGGAAGCACAAGGTAGGTGTTTCTAATAAAGTGGCCAGTGAGTGGAAAAACAAGGTCAGTGTTTCTGATAAACTGGCCAGCAAGTGTATTGCCATCAGTCTGTGGAAATGTCCACTACAACTGCAAATACAGAAGTGACCCTGTCCAAGCTCTGCCCCCAATGATTCCAGGTTGGCTCCAGACCAGGAGGAGGTGGATTTGGAGATGGATGGACGGGAATTACAGAAACAGCGCTGGCAAAAGTACCAGAGCTCCAACAGGCTGAGCTCTGCACCTGACTGAGATCTGGAACTCCACAGACTGAACGCTGGCACTCTGCACTGTCTCTATCGACCTGTGGAGAGTCATTCTCTCCCGCAGACTCGCGCTGGCGATCCTGTCATTTAGCTGCACAGGCGCCATCGAACCTCACTTATCCATTTAGCCCGAGTCAATTTTATTAGTTTAGAGCGTTTTACAAAAGACAGAAAGCAGCTTGTCCTCTTGAGTCTCTGTTCTTTTAGTGGTTCCTCCTCCCTCATTCTCTCAGGGAGCTTCCTCTTTGGAGTCTCAGTTTCTGGCAGTGGTTCCTCCTCACAGTCTTAGGGAGGTTCTCTTTTTTTAAAGCTACGGTTCCTTTCAGTGGGACTTCCTCATGTCCTTAGGGAGGTTCTCTTTTTCCTTTGGTTTGGTATGTTTGAGGACGTCCAGCAGGTTCCTTGGTTTAGTATGCGAGAGGACACTTCTTATGTGTGAGGACACTCAGTGGGCTCCTCTCAGTTTGGTATGTGTGGGGACGTCCAGCAGGTTCCTTGGTTTAGTATGTGTGAGAACATTCAGTGGGTTCTACTCGGTTTGGTATGTGACAGGACATTTTGTGGGTTCCTCACATTTTGGTACGCATGAGGACATTCTGTGGGGTCCCCTCGGTTCAGTATGTAGAAGGATGCTCTATGTGCATGTGAAGGTAGGTAGATATGAAGACACTCTGTGATTCTTCTCAGTTTGGTACATGTGAGGACACTGCAGGTTCCTCTGGGTTTGGTATGCTTCAGGACGCTCTGCTGGTTCCTCTGGGTTTTATATGCTTCAGGATGCTCTGACAGTTCCTCTGGGTTTGAAATGCTTCAGGACGCTCTGCCAGTTCCTCTGGGTTTGATATGCTTCAGGACACTCTGCTGGTTCCTCTGGGTTTGAAATGCTTCAGGACGCTCGGCAGGTTCCTCTGGGTTTGATATGCTTCAGGACACTCTGCCAGTTCCTCTGGGTTTGATATGCTTCAGGACGCTCTGCAGGTTCCTCTGGGTTTGGTATGCTTCAGGACGCTCTGCTGGTTCCTCTGGGTTTTATATGCTTCAGGACGCTCTGCTGGTTCCTCTGGGTTTTATATGCTTCAGGACGCTCTGCAGGTTCCTCTGGGTTTGATATGCTTCAGGACGCTCTGCAGGTTCCTCTGGGTTTGATATGCTTCAGGACGTTCTGCAGGTTCCTCTGGGTTTGATATGCTTCAGGACACTCTGCCAGTTCCTCTGGGTTTGATATGCTTCAGGACACTCTGCTGGTTCCTCTGGGTTTGAAGTGCTTCAGGATGCTCGGCAGGTTCCTCTGGGTTTGATATGCTTCAGGACACTTTGCAGGCTCCTCTGGGTTTGATATGCTTCAGGACACTCTGCTGGTTCCTCTGGGTTTGATATGCTTCAGGACGCTCTGCAGGTTCCTCTGGGTTTGATATGCTTTAGGACGCTCTGCTGGTTCCTCTGGGTTTGATATGCTTCAGGACACTCTGCAGGTTCCTCTGGGTTTGAAATGCTTCAGGACGCTCGGCAGGTTCCTCTGGGTTTGATATGCTTCAGGACACTCTGCAGGTTCCTCTGGGTTTGAAATGCTTCAGGACGCTCGGCAGGTTCCTCTGGGTTTGATATGCTTCAGGACACTCTGCCAGTTCCTCTGGGTTTGATATGCTTCAGGACACTCTGCTGGTTCCTCTGGGTTTGAAATGCTTCAGGACGCTCGGCAGGTTCCTCTGGGTTTGATATGCTTCAGGACACTCTGCCAGTTCCTCTGGGTTTGATATGCTTCAGGACACTCTGCTGGTTCCTCTGGGTTTGATATGCTTCAGGACACTCTGCCAGTTCCTCTGGGTTTGATATGCTTCAGGACACTCTGCAGGTTCCTCTGGGTTTGATATGCTTCAGGACACTCTGCTGGTTCCTCTGGGTTTAATATGCTTCAGGACACTGCAGTTTCCTCTGAGTTCGGTATGCTTCAGGACGCTCTGCCAGTTCCTCTGAGTTCGGTATGCTTCAGGGCGTTCTGCAGGTTCCTCTGGGTTTGATATGCTTCAGGACACTCAGCAGGTTCCTCTGAGTTCGGTATGCTTCAGGACGCTCTGCAGGTTCCTCTGAGTTCGGTATGCTTCAGGACACTCTGCCGGTTCCTCCCAGTTTGCTTTGGACCCCTCCGGATCAGCATTCCGGGAGTCTTCTGAAGGATTGCGAACATCGTTGGAACAATAGAGGAGGCTCATTTGAGCAGCAACAAGTTGCCATAGAGACGTACCTGTCACCTGTCTGAGTGAGCGCTCCCTCACTGCTCTCGTGTGAACGCTGAACGGAGGGCTAATTAAGAAGGGTCTGACACTGCGCTCCATTCTCTGCTACGGCCATCAATCACCGTCCACACACACACTCACATACACACACACACACACACACATACACACACACACACACACACATACACACACAGCTTCTAAAGGTTAACTATATTCATTACAGAGTGAGAGAGAGAGAAAGGAGACAGAGAGAGAAGAGAGAACGGTTCCAGATAACTGATGCTCGCATTACATTTAGAGGACAAATCCTCAAAGTCTGAGAGAGCAACGGCGAGTTAGCGTGCTGCGCTCAGCTCGGCTCGGCTCTGTGTAGCTGTTAGCGGCAGGGATGCAGTGGAGGGTAATCATCCTTCATGTCTCTTTTTTTATTTGGAACGGCGTTTACACCTGTTTCTCAGAGTTCACCCACTTTCCCACAAATCCGAGCTGATGCAGCTTGTCTCGTTTGACTGAACACAGCTCCAGATCAGAGCTTTCATGTTAGCTGTAGCTCACAAGCTGGTCTCTGCAGTAGGGATGCTCTGCAGGTTCCTGTAAATTTGATATGCTTCAGGACGCTCTGCCGGTTCCTCTGGGTTTGATATGCTTCAGGACTCTGTCGGTTCCTCTGGGTTTGGTATGCTTCAGGACGCTCTGCAGGTTCCTGTAAATTTGATATGCTTCAGGACGCTCTGCAGGTTGCTCTGAGTTCGGTATGCTTCAGGACACTCTGCAGGTTGCTCTAAGTTCGGTATGCTTCAGGACACTCTGCAGGTTGCTCTGAGTTCGGTATGCTTCAGGACGCTCTCCAGGTTCCTCTGGGTTTGATATGCTTCAGGACACTCTGCAGGTTCCTCTGGGTTTGATATGCTTCAGGGCGCTCTGCAGGTTCCTCTGGGTTTGATATGCTTCAGGACGCTCTGCCAGTTCCTCTGGGTTTGATATGCTTCAGGACACTCTGCAGGTTCCTCTGGGTTTGATATGCTTCAGGATGCTCTGCATGTTCCTCTGGGTTTGAAATGCTTCAGGATGCTCTGCAGGTTCCTCTGAGTTCGGTATGCTTCAGGATGCTCTGCAGGTTCCTCTGAGTTCGGTATGCTTCATGATGCTCTGCAGGTTCCTCTGAGTTCGGTATGCTTCAGGATGCTCTGCAGGTTCCTCTGAGTTCGGTATGCTTCAGGATGCTCTGCAGGTTCACATCTGTACAACTTAACCCCTTTACCTTAGTTTGCTGTAGTAATATAGTAATAGGGGCCAAAGTGAAAATTGATTTAACATCTATTCAATGACTGACTGCTTTCTGGGGAGCACTTTTTTGTCAGAACCGCCGGTTCGGGAGTGCACGAGCATCGTAACACACCCTCCTAATGATCTAATTACTACATTAATGCTAATGGACTTCACAGGAGGGGTGATTAAGCACGGTTGACTGCAGCTCCAGCGCACTGACCTCAGCTCTAACGGCCTTTACACTCCATTACTGACTTTAATAACACACCCTTAATCGCCTGATTAATTACACACACACACACACTTACACACTGCACTGGTTTCTTCACTGGTTTCCTCCTCATCTTTATCATCTATAACTGGGGAGCGGGGCTGAGACATTAGAATCTGAATATTGGTTGAATCCATTGGAAAAATGAATATTTGAACATTTAAAGTTCATTCTGCAGCACTCAGCAAAAAATACCTTATAGGGATGGAAATCATCCTAAATCAGTAAATATCTCATATCTGTCATTTTAAAATGACATTTTTTATATTAAAATGATTTTATGAATGTATTCCATCGACATTATTTGGTTTGCTTGAATAATTAACGCCAATGTAATTCACTCGTTACTGAATGCAATCAAATCCTCACAGCAATGCTCCTCCAGAATCTACTAGAAAGCCTTCTTCTCTGAATAGTAGAATTACTCCACCAAAAGCAGGATCAGCTCTTTAAAAAAAAAAAAAAAAAGTCATTTCAGAAGAAACTATTAATGAACAGGTGTCCCAATACTTTTCTATGTTATATTTAGATTTGATCTAAATCTGTCCACTCTGGAAGTGAGCTGTTCATATAGATACTTGAAGATGGACTGTTCAACTCTGGATGAGAGTTGCTCTTATAGATATTTAACGATGGACTGTTCCGTTCTGGACGAGAGCTGTTCTTGAAGAGCTTTAGAACATGACCGTCCGCTCTGGATGTAAGATGTTCTTATAGATATTTGAAGATGAACTGTTCTGCTCTGGATGTGAACTGTTCTTATAGATATTTCAGGTTGAACTCTACAGCTCTGGATGCATATTTAAGACATGATACTTTGGACATGATTGTGATAGACCTTAAGAAAAAGGACTGTTCACTTTGGGTTCGATCTGTTCCTACAGATCTTTAGAACTGAATTGTGCAGCTTTGACTATTTGAAGATGGACTATTTAGCTCTGGATGTGAACTGTTCATACAGATATTTGAAAATTGACTGTTCAGCTCTGGATGTCGGCTGTTCTTATAGATATTTGAACATGGACTGTTCAGCTCTGGACAAGAGCTGTTCTTGCTGAGCTTTAGAACATGACCGTCCGCTCTGGATGTGAGATGTTCTCATAAATATTTGAAGATGGACTGTTCACCTCCGGATGTGAACTGTTCCTATTGATATTTCCTGACCTGGATGCATATTTAGGACCTGGTACTGAGACCAGGATTGTGATTCACTTTGAGTTCAATCTGCTTCTACATATCTGTAGAACAGGACTGTTCAGCTCTGGATGTAAGCTGTTCTTTTCCATTATTTGGGATGAACTGTTCACATCTCTTAATGTACACTGTTTCCACTTCTTTTATTAGAAACAATAGCTTTGATCGGAGGTGTTTCTTTAATAAGCATGCTCAAACAGGCTCTGCTTGTTGATTATTAATAAACATTAGCTCATTAACACATCGGTGTTGATTAAAACTTTACGAAAAGGACCAAACTACAACACACTTCCCATAGTTTAGTGCTGAGCTGTTCAAACCTGGCCTCAAAGTGTCTGCGTGAATGCGTATGTGATTTGAGTAAAATATACACCAGCATGCTGAAACACAAGCCCAGACTTGTTTACTATTTATATTCGGTACTGTCCGTTTTTATCAGCAGCAAATTCTTCATACATGCAAGTGAACCTCATCATTAAACTCATTCCGATTCTCATTTGTCTTCCTGCTGACTCAGGGAACTCTGCCTTGCCTTGCTCGTTAGTGTCTTGTCTCTCTTATATAAAACATAAAGTATGATCGCGTCTCCGAGCCGAGCAGCTCTGCGGTTCAGCTCTCTGAAAGCTTTTGTCAAAACCATGACGCTGCTTTAAACGTCAACACAAATTACACAAAGAGCAAGCGACGAGGCAAGAGTGTCTCCTGGAGGGTGGGTGGTTTGGGGGGGGGGGTATTGTTGTGGAGTAACTGCATTGTCTCAGACCCCTCGCGGCCAGACAGTTGAGACGTTGAAGGGAATCTACGGCACAAGTTAAAGAGCAGAAAGTCAAATCAATGACAAATGGAAAAGTTGATGCATATAAACAGTGAGAGTGAATGCAGCACTGCGGGTGTTGAGGGGTGTAGTCAGAAGTACATTTCTGTGCCTGAACGCTAAAACCCACATTCATACACACTGCGGTTCACCGTGAGCAGAAAACTCATTTAAATATAACCTATCTAGAAAACAAAATAGTGAAAAAAGAATAGTGGAGAGTGCTGTTCTTAAATCAGTATGAATGGACTGTTCAACTCTGGATGTGAGCTGTTCAGCTGTTCTTATATATGTTTAGAACATGGCTGTTCACTCTAAACTCGAGCTGTTCCTATAAATCTTCTGGGTGTGAGCTGATCTCAAATACTTTAGGACTGGATTATTCAGCGTTGGGTGTCCCACTGCGGGACTAAAAAAGGACTATCTTATCTTATCTTATCTTATCTTATCTTAACTGTTCTTAATTGTGTATTTATATATATATATATATATATATATATATATATATATATATATATATATATATATATATTTTAAACAAGATTTTTTAATCTGGATTTGAGCTGTTCCTATTTATTTTTAGGCATGGACTAATCAGCTGGGTGTAAGTTGTCCTTATAGATCTTTAGAACAAGTATTCACATTGGATTAGATCTTTTCCTACAGATCTTCTTAATTTATGGAAAGTTCTCAGTGCTCCGGTTGGACTATTCTTAAACATATATAAAACATGACTGTTCAGATCTGTATCATATAGCTGTTCTTATATATCTTCAAAACGTTAAGTTCTAAGAACTATATTACTTAGCTCTGGATTTGAACTCTGGTTTTCATAGATATTTGAAGATGGAGTGTTCAGCCCTGGGTGAGAGCTGTTTGTACAGATCTTTCGGGTTAGATTCTAGTTTTGGATGTGAACTGTTCTTAAAGATCTTTGATGATGAACTGTTCCACTCTGGACTTAAGAATACCACTTATACCAGCATCCTTCATATACCAGTTCTTGCAGTGGGATCTGCTTTGGTGGCATTTGGAGGACCAACAGCATGTTCTAGGCATATGTTCATATGTTAGCTCTGGGTGTGAGCTGTTCGTGTGGAACTTTAGAACATGACTGTTCGCTCTGGATGTGAGCTGGATATATTATCTGTTTTCATAGATATTTGAAATCAGACTGTTCAGCTCTATATAAGAGCTGTTCTTGTGAAACTTAAGAGCATGATTGTTCACTCTGGATGTAAGCTGTTCTTATAGACATTTCAAAATGGACTGTTCAGCTCTGGATGTAGATAAGACCAAGGAAATGGATGTTGACTTCAGGAAAACAGCCCATCTCCCTCCACCCTTTCTCACCCTCTTCTATAGAGGGATCATAGAGAGCATCCTGAGCAGCTGCATCACTGCATCACATCGTCATGGACATTTACACCGCCCGCTGCATCCGCAAAGCAACCAGCATTGTGGATGACTTCACCCACCCACATTTGGAGGAACAACAGCATTTTCTAGGCAGATATTCATAATGCTTTTAGCTGGTGTATTTTTCTCATTTTAATCATGGGCAGGTGACACATTCCAGTTGGATACAATGAAGGTAGCATCACCGATCTGCAGTAGTGTGGATATATTCGCTTTTTTTTATAGATATTTGAAACCAGACTGTTCTGCTCTGAATGAGAGCTGTTCTTGTAAAACCTAAGAGCATGATTGTTCAGATCTGGATGTGAGCTGTTCTTATAGACATTTTAAAATGGACTGTTCAGCTGTGGATTCAAGCTGTTCTTATATATGTTTAGAACAGGTTTCTGGGCGTGAGCTGATCTTATATATGTTTAGAACAGGCTTCTGGGCGTGAGCTGTTCTTACAGATCATTTGAGTTGGATTCTACAGCTTTGGATGTGAGCTGTTCTTATAGATCTTTGATGATACACTCTTTTTTTTTTAGCTCCGTTCTTGCAGTGGGAGCTGCTTTGGTGGCATTTGGAGGAACGACAGCATGTTCTAGGCAGATGTTCGTAATGCTTTTGGTTGGTGTATTTTTCTCATTTAAATCAGTGGCAGGCGACACATTCCGGTTGGATACAGTGAAGGCAGCATCACAGATCAGCTGTAGGTGTTAAATTACATATAAACAGGCCTGGGATTCAGAGCGATACAGCGGCACTGGGGATTATCTCCTTTTAAACGGTACGCTCTTTCCACAAGGAGCGGACGGGTGTGCAGCGTGCACAAACACATCAATGTATGCAAATGAACGGCATGGGCGATGCAAAGTGGGCCTGCTCTGAATCCGCGGAGCGCCTGCAGTGAGTAAGTCAAACCCGCCCGTGTCTCCTTCCCAGACGAGGTGAATTATCTGAGAGAAGCTCTGCTGCTTTATGCAGATCTGCCATGAAATTGGGCCTGTTAATGTGAGAAATCTGTTCTGTGCTCAACCCAGAGAGAGAGAGAGAGAGAGAGAGAGAGAGAGACTCTGAAACTGTGACTGAGCGAGAGAGAGCGAGAGAATGAAGGAGGGAAGGCGGTGTGAACAAGTAAAGGAACAAAGATAGACAAAGAGAGAGAGAGGGAGGGAGGGGGGGGGTGGAGAGAACATGAACACCGGATCTCCATATCCACATCCTCCCATCTCCCTCTGTCTCTCTCTCTCTCTCTCTCTCTCTCTCTCTCTCTCTCTCTCTCTTTCTTCTTCCCTGTGAAAAATCCCTGGATGATGGAGGGTCTAGCAAGCGATTCCTTTTAGTTCAGAAGAAAAAAAAAATAGAGAACAGAGGACAAGAGACAAGACAGGCCACGTCAGAATGGGTTTCAGTGAACTGCTGGTGGGATTTCATCATTTTTAACCCTGAGTGTCTCTGTCGTTTCAGCTCGTCACTCTCTTGTCCTCCATTAATACCCTAATCTTCACTGATGTCCCTGCAGTTGCTTGCTTGCTCTGCAATGAAGGCGATCGAACAAGGCCCTGAAAACATTCAGAGATGTTTACTCTGTCAGACGGTACAACCACCTGAGGCTAGCACCACCTTAACCTCTCGAGACCCTTGAGACCCTTGAGTCCTCATATTACATTTCTGCTTCTCCGCACCGTGATACTTCATTTTTTAAAACTTTAAAATCATGTAAAAAGACGATGTCCTGTACTAAGAGTATGTTTAGTTTTTAGACTTGTTAGGTCCTAGTAATCCCAAATAGGACAAATTATAAAAATTCACACCAAGCAAAAGTCTGGGTTTTAGGAGGTTAGCCCCAACGGCAACAGTGGCAAGGAGAACCTCCCTCAGAGCTGGAGGAAGAAACCTTGGGAGGAACCAAGACTCACAAGGGGGACCCGATCCCGTCCTCCTCTGATCAGAACTATTTATTAATTATTAATAAAAGTTACCAAACCATCTATACTGCTGAACTGCTCTGATCATAATCATAATGTAATAATCATGGTGTACACCCGGTCCCTTTATCCGGCTTGAGTATCAGGGTTATATCTGGATAAGGCCGAGGTGCATTCGACAACGTAAACTCCTCCCAGTACAACTGAAACTCCTCCCCTGGGCAACCGACCTGTGTCTATGAGGAAGACGATCGTGGAGGACGAATTGACACGTCAGACATGTCAGAGATGTCTTAAATTTAAAAAGAAATGTCCTCGTTTTGAGATCGGCATTTATTTTGGAATATTATGGATGGCGTTGCTGTTATACCACCCAAGCAACCATCTTAAGCACAGCACAGGAAGAGGCTGAACGGACAAACAAACTAGTTGCCGCATAACGCAGCAATCGGATTGGCTGCTGGAACCCTTGAGAACAAGCAGGATTATCTCTCTTTAGTCTGCATCTGTGTTTAGTCTGATTGGCTGAGCCGCTGGAAGCCGCTGGAAGCTGTTGGTGTAGAATACTAGATACTAGAGTTGTGTGGAAAGGAAGAAGTTCTGAAGAGAGGAAAGTTCTTCTCAGGTGCAGCTGTGATGATGTTCACCCTGATGCTCAGTCCAAACAAGCTTTTTAATGTGTGGTTAATAAGCTGAGCGTGGGACGGCCATCAAAACCCGCCTGTGAGACCGAACATGTTTGAAAACGAATGGGCAAAAAGTGCATGCCTGCATTTCAGCTTTTAACCAGGACGCTTTCCAGCAGGTTCACCCATGTAGGAGGTTTTTGCATGATGGTGTGGTGTTTTTCGAACTGCTAATGTAACAGAGTTAAATAAAACAGTTAATAAAATATTGAGTTTCACCAAAATGACCCAATTTTTGGTAAAAAGGGTTCAGGACAAGTCATTTATGTCTTTATAAAAAAAGGGTTACAATTATTTTTAGGGAGCTTTTATTTTCCTGCTGTGACATTACTGCAGACTATGTCCATCTGCTGCTGCCATACGTCCATCAAATGAGTGAGAGCTCTGGGATGGACGGTGTGTAGCTGCTGAAGTTCCTCATTAATACATAATTGAATTGAATTTAATTCGTTATTAATACTTTAAAACATTGTTCTAACACGTTGTATGAGCAGGTAGTGCATTGTTCAGAGTGTAGTTGTGTTTATAACTGCTGTTTTTATTGAATTACGGCTCAGATGTACTTCAGCTAACTGAGCCATGGTAGCGAAATAGCTAGCCTAAACTTACTCTTGGCAGCAAAGTGGGATTAAAAAAATAAATAAACCTCTCATTTCTGCTCATTTCATTTCTTTAAATGTTCAGCTTGTGTGGTCTGCAGCCGTCTAAGACAAGAGAAGATTAACACGCTATAAAATCTGATGGCCAAACGGTTGCCGTTTGCAAATGAGGGGAAATTTGCCGTTTGCAAATGAGGGGAAATGGCAGAAATGGCGGATTTTATGGAAAACCTCCAGTAAGCCTTGTTTATAAACGAGGGAACGTCACCACAAGGCTATTTGCTTTTACTGACACAGTAAATCTGTCCGCATGCTTTATAATCTAGACACGTAGTGTACTGTTAGAGTGTCAAAGTCACCGAGTGCACTAGGGAGCAGGGAGACGTTTGGGATTCAGCCTTAGTTTGATGTTCATGAAGCCCCTGGTTCATTCTCAAGACGTTATTGATTAGGATGTGCACATACGGGTGGTTTCAGGACACGAGGTGCGCAGTCTCACGAATCTGAAGCGTTACATCAGAAAAATCAAAGTGTCTCAGATCTGACTTGAAAAGATCAGATTTGCGTCACTCCAGTCTGCTAATGTGAACACAGCCGAGAAACTGTCCTCTTTAATCTGCCAGAGTCTCTCTGTTTAAAAGAGAAGTCTCTCCCCCTCTCTCTCTCTCTCTCTCGCTCTCTCTCTCTCGCTCTGTGTATTACAGACACATTGCTGAACTCATCTGTCTCACTTAGCCTTTCTTCACTTCTTCACCTCCTCCTCCATTTCTCTGTCTCTCCATCTGTCCTCAGTCTGCTGCTCTATTTTCACCGCCTCTCTCGCCGTCTCTCAGCGGTGCAGTTTTCCTGCTGAACGCTTTAGGGCAGTAATGAATGTCTGCTGGATGAAGACGAGCAGTCCGACTAAACTGCTGAAATAAACAAGTTCAACTGCTTGTGAAGTCTCGGAAAGTCTCGCCGAGCTACAGCAGAGACGGAGAACGAGTGTGTGCTGAGTGATGAGGGTGGGCAAGGCTGGATTAGGGTGGGTTAGGTCAGGTCAGGTGGGTAAGGGTGGAATATGGCGGGTTAGAGAAGGCTAAAGCGGGTCACGCTGAGTTAGGATGAGTAAGAGTGGGTCAGGGTGTGTTTGGGTGTGTGGTTTTTGGTTGGGGCGGGACAGGGTCAGGACGGGTTTTGGTTGGGGCGGGCGGAACGGGTTTTGGTTAGAGTGGGAGAGGGCAAATTTTGGTTGGGGCAGGTCTGGGTGTGTCAGGGTGGGTTTTGGTTGGGTAGGTTTTGGTCTGGGTGGGTCAGGGTGGGTTTTAGTCTAGGTGGGTTTTGGTCTGGGTGGGTCAGGGTGGGTTTTGGTCTGGGCGGGTCAGGGTGGGTTTTGGTCTGGGCGGGTCAGGGTGGGTTTTGGTCTGGGCAGGTCAGGGTGGGTTTTAGTCTAGGTGGGTTTTGGTCTGGGTGGGTCAGGGTGGGTTTTGGTCTGGGCGGGTCAGGGTGGGTTTTGGTCTGGGCGGGTCTGGGTAGGTTTTGGTCTGGGTGGGTCAGGGTGGGTTTTGGTCTGGGCGGGTCAGGGTGGGTTTTGGTTGGGTGGGTTTTGGTCTGGGTGGGTCTGGGTGGGTTTTGGTCTGGGTGGGTTTTGGTCGGGGAGGGTCAGGGTGGGTTTTGGTTTTGGCGGGTCATGGTGGGTTTTGGTCTGGGCGGGTCAGGGTGGGTTTTGGTCTGGGCGGGTTTTGGTTGGGTGGGTTTTGGTCTGGGCGGGTTTTGGTTGGGTGGGTTTTGGTCTGGGTGGGTCTGGGTGGGTTTTGGTCTGGGTGGGTCTGGGTGGGTTTTGGTCTGGGTGGGTTTTGGTCGGGGAGGGTTTTGAGTTGGAGTGGGACAGGGCAAATTTTGGTTGGGGCAAGTCTGGGTGTGTCAGGGTGTGTCAGGGTGAGTCTCGGTCAGGTGGGTTTTGGTCTGCACAGGTCAAGGTGGGTTTTGTGATAGGCCAGTATATTATGGGATAGAGTGGGTTAGGGACGGGGGGTGTTGGTTGGTTAGCGGAGGTTAGATCGGGTTGGTGTGGGTCTGGGTGGGTGAGACTGGGTTGGCGTGGTTTAAGGTGGGTTAAGGGGAGTTATTATGAGACTGAGTGGACTAATGTGTGTTAGAGCAGGTCAGAATGGGCTGGGTCAGTTGGTTTGGATGGGCTCAGGTTGGTTAGGCCAGGATAGAGTGGGTTTTGGTCAGGGTGGGTCAGCATGGGTTAGGATGGGAATAGAGACACCTCATTGTTTTATTCATTAACTGATCTGCTCCTCAGAGCCGTACTGCAGCAGAGGTCACCCAGGAGAGGGTCTGACGGACGGATGTGATCAGATAGTGTGTGTAGGACAGGGACGATATCTCAGCAGGGCATTCTGGGACCAAAACGGAGCCAGACACGGATTGATCGGACTCATTTAGAAACGTCTCCTTCAGACATCACACACAAACACACACACACACACACACACACACATACACACTGATCAGCAGGCTGCAGTGAGGGAGGTCGTGGTTTAAAATCACATTCATCACATCCTGACTCGTCCAAGGAGACCCAACTCACCCTCATTAGCATAACACTCTGCTGACCCGCCCACTCTCACTTTCACTCATCTATCATTGGGCGAGACACGGTCAGTGAAAGGGCGGAAACACACACACACACACACACACACACATACTTCAACTGTCTAACACCTTTCTAAAAAGGCAACTGCCTTCAGACACCTGAAACTTCTGATCTTCTCCACCTTTCTCACCTTGTCTCCTTTATTCTCCTGTTCTCTTCTCCTCTATTGTCTTCTGTTCTCCACTTTTCTCCTCTGTTCTCCCCTATTCCTCTGCATTCTCCTCTGTTCTCCCATTTTCTCCTCAGCATTATCCTCTGTTCTCCTCTGTTCTCCTCTATTCTCCTCTGTATTCTCCTCTGTTCTCCCATTTTCTCCTCTGTTCTCCTCTATTCTCCTCTGTATTGTCCTCTGTTCTCCTCTATTCTCCTCTGTATTCTCCTCTGTTCTCCCATTTTCTCCTCTGTTCTCCTCTATTCTCCTCTGTATTGTCCTCTGTTCTCCTCTATTCTCCTCTGTTCTCCTCTGTTCTCCTCTATTCTCCTCTGTATTCTCCTCTGTTCTCCCCTATTCTCCTCTGTATTCTCCTCTGTTCTCCCCTATTCTCCTCTATTCTCCTCTGTATTCTCCTCTGTTCTCCCATTTTCTCATCTGTATTCTCCCCATTTCTCCTCTGATCTCATCTTTTCTCCTCTGTTCTCCTCTGTTCTCCCCTTTTCTCCTCTGTATTCTCCTCTGTTCTCCTCTATTCTCCTCTGTATTCTCCTCTGTTCTCCCATTTTCTCATCTGTATTCTCCCCATATCTCCTCTGATCTCATCTTTTCTCCTCTGTTCTCCTCTGTTCTCCCCTATTCTCCTCTGTTCTCCCCTTTTCTCCTCTGTATTCTCCTCTGTTCTCCTCTGCTCTCCCCTTTTCTCCTCTGTTCTCCTCTTTTCTCCTCTGTCCTCCTCTGTATTCTCCCCTTTTCTCCCCTTTTCTCCTCTGTTCTCCTCTTTTCTCCTCTGTCCTCCTCTTTTCTCCTCTGTATTCTCACCTTTTCTCCCCTTTTCTCCTCTGTTCTCCTCTTTTCTCCTCTGTCCACCTCTGTATTCTCACCTTTTCTCCCCTTTTCTCCTCTGTTCTCCTCTTTTCTCCTCTGTATTCTAACCTTTTCTCCTCTGTTCTCCTCTTTTCTCCTCTGTATTCTCACCTTTTCTCCCCTTTTCTCCTCTGTTCTCCTCTTTTCTCCTCTGTTCTCCTCTGTATTCTCCCCTTTTCTCCCCTTTTCTCCTCTGTTCTCCTCTTTTCTCCTCTGTCCTCCTCTTTTCTCCTCTGTATTCTCACCTTTTCTCCCCTTTTCTCCTCTGTTCTCCTCTTTTCTCCTCTGTCCACCTCTGTATTCTCACCTTTTCTCCCCTTTTCTCCTCTGTTCTCCTCTTTTCTCCTCTGTATTCTAACCTTTTCTCCTCTGTTCTCCTCTTTTCTCCTCTGTATTCTCACCTTTTCTCCCCTTTTCTCCTCTGTTCTCCTCTTTTCTCCTCTGTTCTCCTCTGTATTCTCCCCTTTTCTTCCCTTTTCTCCGCTGCTCTACTCTCTGCTATTCTCTCTTTTCTGTTTCAGCTGTGTTTGTATTTCAGAGGGAAATCACATTCAGATCTTCACATTGTTCATCCAGACCAGATTTATGACGAAGCCTTAAACTATCTGCGAAACACACTACACACACACACACACTACACAACACAACACACACACTTCACACACACACTACACAACACACACACTTCACACACACACTCTACACAAAACACACACACTACACACACAAACCTGTACTCCAGTGAGAAGCGTGTCAGTTCTGTTTCGTTATGAATCCATTTGAACTCCAGCGGCCAGCTGCCCTCGGCCATGCAGGTCAGAACCAACCGGTTCCGCTCCAGGTGCAGCTGAGTCCGAACCGGCTCTGTTTTGAAGTACGGAGGAACGTCATCTACAGAGAAAGCAAGAGCGAGAGGGAGAGAAACTCAGTAATCAGTCAATCAGGGACACTACAGACCCAAACAGAAATCCAATACTGAAATCAACGATACACTCGACTCAATTCCAGGGTGAAAAGTACGCTCAGTCTGTTTACAGCTGGTATTGACATGCAGGTCCAATCCATTACAAAAATACGTCTCCAGTGTGATCAGATGAGATCGGATTTCACTTTCCTGCGTAAAAACTCCTCGACACAAATTTGCAAACAAATGAGGTTTGAGGGATCCGATCATGATCTGAACACAATGCATTTTGGGAGCTTTTACACCTGGCTTTTTTAGATGCATTCAACTGAGGAATCGGATTTGTTTCTCAAATCGGATCTGATGAAATGTCATTCTGTCTGTCTGCCCTGTTATTTGCAAGTGATGAGATTGGATTTGCGTGTCCAGACATCACAAACATAGGTCGCAGTGGGAATGACGTAGGCAGGATTTGGACTTGGATTTGACGTGGTCTGACGTGGAAATCCAAAGTTAAGCTTCTAGAGCATCCTGATTCCATTGCATTCCAAACCACCACCCCCCCAAATGTGGCTTTTTTATATGCATTGTGATCAGATGAGATCGGATTTCACTTTCCTGCGTAAAAACTTGCACACAATGCATTCTGGGAGCGTTTACACCTGGCTTTTTTAGATGCATTCAACTGAGGAATCAGATTTGTTTCTCAAGTCGGATCTGGTGAAATGAGGCAACGATGTAGGCAGGATTTGGACTTGGATTTGAGCTTCCAGAGCATCCAGACTGAAACGCATTTGTACGAATCTGATTCCATCCCATTCCAAACCACCCCCCCAAATGTGGCTTGGATTTCAAAAATCAGATTTCCTGTGCTTTTTTATTTGTCGAGATCCAGATTCAATTTAGATATGCCAATTTAGAAATCAGATTTGGGCTGGAGTCTGAACACAATCTGAAATCCGACTGTTATCCAATCATCAAAAAAAGGCTCTAAAAGACTTGTTCACGCACCTTCACAACCCAGTGAAAAGCTACCTTGTGAATGCTCGGTAAAGCAGAGTGAAGAGTGCTGCTGCTGAAGCTAATGAAGCTCCCGGGCTTAATGAGCGGTGTAAATATAGAGCAAATGAATAGAAGGGTTGGATAATGTGATTATCAAGTTCAGTGATAATCGAGCAGTGGAATTAAACTGTCAGAGTGATCTATTAACCTGATAGCAAACCGCAACACCGCGGCAACCACTCTGCATCCAGCTCGCTTAGAGGGCAAAGGAACGAGAGAGAGTAGTGTAGTGGAAAAAGCAGCGATGGAGGAGCTGATGTTCCCCTGAGATCACCCTCAGGTCATCTACGTCACACAGCCAGCTTCTATTGACACCTTTCATGTTGATTGGAGCTGCCCATCCCACATTTTTAAATTGAATCTAGTAGCTGAAGCTTGTGCTGTGCTTCCAGACCAGCCTGTCTGATTTCTTCTGAAAGTCCTCTATTTTGTCTCTCCTGTCCGTGGTCAGCATCATGAGTAAGGTCAGAATTGTGTATTTCGGGTTTGAGGTTCTCGCCAGAGCTGGGTTTCCCAAAAGCATCTTAGTACAAAGAGAATTCCTAAAAGGCTCACGCTGAACACTCTCTCCACCAGTTAAGTAGATCTTAACACTGGGATGCCTTTGGGAAACTGGGCTCAGGTTAGTTTATAAAATATAAAATATATAAATATCGATTCTCTAACCCAAACAAAAATACAAATATGAGAATTTCATTTACAATTCAGTATCCGTCTGTCTGGATTATCTTTGGTCTCTGACCCCAGACTAGTTCTATGTATAGGCCGTAATACTGATGGTTAGTAAAAGTTAAAAAAGAAAATAGGAAGTAAAGTAACAGTCCTTGTATCCTTACCAAATCCCTAAGCAGTCAGAGAACATCACATTTATCATTTCTAAAATGTGTATAATTTAGGGCAACCTGGGGGTGCGTCAGGATAAACCTAACCAACCAAATAACAAAAACCCAAACTCTGGTGTGGACTTTAGTAACAAGCTAGAAGTGAAATCTGTCCCAAAACTGGACAGAGTACAAACACAGATTGGCCAATGGTCCTTGTTCAAATAGAGAACTAAGAGATCCTAAGAAGATCCTTAACTGCAATTATCACAACCAAGATCATCACCAACACCAACACCAGTCCATTATCACCAACACATTTGCTGACACCAACACCAAACCCAACAGTCACCTTTACCAACACCAACATTGCCACATATCGCCGCACCATGATGACCAGTATCACTGTCAATAATCAACATCATCACTGTCACCGTCAACACCATCTATCAAGACCATCAACATCACCAAAATCAAAACCATTATCGCCCAAACCAACATCGCCACCAACAGCATCACTGTTATGATCACCATCCCAATCGATAACCAACTGCAACACCATCACTGTCACCATTGACAACATTACCATCTATCAAGACCATCATTACAATGTAAACATCACCATCTCCAAAATCAAGACCGTCGTCTCCTTCACGTCACAGAAACCAAGACAATCATCACTGACACCATCACCGAAATCAAGACCATCATCACCAACACAGAAACCAAGACAACCATCACTGACACCATCACCGAAATCAAGCCCATCATCACCAACACCGTCGCCATCACAGAAAGCAAGACAACCATCACTGACACCATCACCGAAATCAAGCCCATCATCACCAACACCTTCACCATCACAGAAACCAAGACAACCATCACTGACACCATCACCGAAATCAAGCCCATCATCACCAACACCTTCACCATCACAGAAACCAAGACAACCATCACTGACACCATCACCGAAATCAAGCCCATCATCACCAACACCGTCGCCGTCACAGAAACCAAGACAACCATCACTGACACCATCACCGAAATCAAGCCTATCATCACCAGCACCTTCACCATCACAGAAACCAAGACAACCATCACTGACACCATCACCGAAATCAAGACCATCATGACCAACACCGTCGCCGTCACAGAAACCAAGACAACCATCACTGACACCATCACCGAAATCAAGCCCATCATCACCAACACCTTCACCATCACAGAAACCAAGACAACCATCACTGACACCATCACCGAAATCAAGCCCATCATCACCAACACCTTCACCATCACAGAAACCAAGACAACCATCACTGACACCATCACCGAAATGACAGAACCTTCAGAACGTGTAGAGAAACCTTCATTAAACTGGAGGGATTTTAATAGAAGTTCAACAACGAACCTCTTCTTAGTTCCACTGGGCTCATTTTCACAAAAGTGTAGCTGATTTTCAAACACCGCACACACACACACACACACACACACACACACACACACACACACACACAATTACACCTGTTAAAACACATACACTATTACACACCAGCCTCAGGGTTAACACTCATCATTAAATGGAATCTGGTTTCTATTATAAGCACAGCTTCACACACACACACACACACGACTGCCTACATCAAGTAGTCAAACATGGCAACTCTATCATACATGTGGAAGAGAGAGAGAGAGAGAGAGAGAGAGAGAGAGAGAGAGAGAGGGAGGATAAACTCAGTACTGCAGGATAGATTCAGCAGTTTGGATGGTATATATGGTAGAGTCAGTATTTCAGAAAATATTTGGTAGTTCAGGATAAATCAGGTAACTCATCTTAAATCAAGTAGATCAACGACTAATTCAGAATCTTGGTATAAATTAAAATAAAGTAGTTAAGAATAAATTCAGTAATTCAGGACAGATTAAATAGATCACAATAAATTCAGTAATTCAGGACAGATTAATAGTTCAGAATAAATTCAGTAATTCAGGACAAATTAGGTCGTTCAGAATGAATTCAGTAATTCAGGACACATTAAGTAGTTCAGAATACATTCAGTAATCCAGGACAGATTAAGTAGATTATAATAAATTCAGTAATCCAGGACAGATTAAGCAGTTCAGAATAAATTCAGTAATTCAGGACAGATGAAGTAGTTCAGAATAAATTCAGTAATTCAGGACAAATTAGGTCGTTCAGAATGAATTCAGTAATTCAGGACACATTAAGTAGTTCAGATTACATTCAGTAATCCAGGACAGATTAAATAGATCACAATAAATTCAGTAATTCAGGACAGATTAATAGTTCAGAATAAATTCAGTAATTCAGGACAGATTAAATAGATCACAATAAATTCAGTAATCCAGGACAGATTAAGCAGTTCAGAATAAATTCAGTAATTCAGGACAGATGAAGTAGTTCAGAATAAATTCAGTAATCCAGGACAGATTAAGCAGTTCAGAATAAATTCAGTAATTCAGGACAAATTAGGTAGTTCAGAATAAATTCAGTAATTCAGGACAGATTAAGTAGTTCAGAATAAATTCAGTAATCCAGGACAGAGTAAGTAGTTCAGAATAAATTCAGTAATTCAGGACAGATTAAGCAGTTCAGAATAAAGTGAAGTAAATATATAAAGTAAATTAAGTATCTTTTTTACTGCTTGGTGTACTGTAAATTCAGTAATTCAGGATATAGTAGCTCAGGGTAAACCGCTACATAACTTGCTAAAGTCACTCGGTCAGCTGGTCAGGGTCAGTCAGTAGTCAGTAGTCCAGATCAGGGTAGAAATGTCTGAGCTGAGGAGGACGAGGAAATGAGGAGAAAGGGGAAAAAAGTCTTCAGACTGACTTTTTATAGTGCCGTCTCCAGCGTGGGCCAAGAAGACGCGTCAGGAGAGACCAGTCTGACCTATATTCTTGGCTGGCTGTGTGTGTGTGTGTGTGTGTGTGTGTGTGTGAGAGAGAGAGAGAGAGAGAGAGAGAGACTCCTCTGTAACCTGCCCATGTTTTATTGAAGGGAATACACCCTTGTTAGACAGCCTTCATTTTTCAAAATCCCTCCAGAACTTACTGGCCGCTCTGCTGGAGGCAGACAGAGGAATGCGACGACAACAGAGGACTCAGAGACAACAGAGGAGTGTGAGTTACGTGCTTTTTATCTGGGCGTAAATGCTTTATTCATTACTGATGAGAAGCTGCACATTACACATGATCTTTCAGAGATCAATAACAACTGGTACAATCAACACCATCACCAACTTCATCTCCAAAACCTTCACCAATGTCAAAACCTTCACCAACACCAACAACAAATTCTTCACTGACACCATGATCTTCACCCAAACCAACACAATTAACAACTTCTAACAACACTAAAACCTTCAGCAAAGCCTTCACCAATACCAAAACTTTCACAAAGATCAAATCCAACACCAGTATTTTCACTAACACCAAACCTTCACCAACATAAAACCCTTTACCTTCACCAGCACCATCAACATCAAAACCTTTACCAACATAAAAACCTTCACCAGCACCATCAACATCAAAACCTTCACCAACACCATCAACATCAAAACCTTCACCAACATAAAAACCTTCACCTTCACCAACACCATCAACATCAAAACCTTCACCAACATAAAAACCTTCACCTTCACCAGCACCATCAACATCAAAACCTTCACCAACACCATCAACATCAAAACCTTCACCAACATAAAAACCTTCACCTTCACCAGCACCATCAACATCAAAACCTTCACCAACACCATCAACATCAAAACCTTCACCAACATAAAAACCTTCACCAGCACCATCAACATAAAAACCTTCACCAGCACCATCAACATCAAAACCTTCACCAACACCATCAACATCAAAACCTTCACCAACATAAAAACCTTCACCTTCACCAGCACCATCAACATCAAAACCTTCACCAACACCATCAACATCAAAACCTTCAACAACATAAAAACCTTCACCTTCACCAGCACCATCAACATCAAAACCTTCACCAACACCAACATCAAAACCTTCAACAACATAAAATCCTTCACCTTTACCAGCACCATCAACATCAAAACCTTCACCAACATAAAAACCTTCACTAACATCAAAACCTTTACCAGCACCATCAACATCAAAACCTTCACCAACACCATCAACATCAAAACCTTCACCAACACCATCACTAAAATATTTACCAACACCTACACAAACACCAAATTCAACACCATGGTTTTCACTGACACCAACACTTTCAACAACACCAAAATAATCGTTACCAACACAGACACTATTCATATCTTGTTATGTTGAAACTGTCGTATAACTTTAGCTGCTATGCTGAAATTGCGTATAACTGTAGATGTTATGTTGAAACTGTCGTATAACTTTAGTCGCTGTGCTGAAACTGTCGTATAACTTTAGCTGCTATGCTGAAACTGTCGTATAACTTTAGTCACTATGCTGAAACTGTCGTATAACTTTAGCTGCTATGCTGAAACTGCGTATAACTTTAGTCGCTGTGCTGAAACTGTCGTATAACTTTAGTCACTGTGCTGAAACTGTCGTATAACTTTAGCTGCTATGCTGAAACTGTGTATAACTGTAGATGCTATGTTGAAACTGTCGTATAACTTTAGTCACTATGCTGAAACTGTCGTATAACTTTAGTCGCTGTGCTGAAACTGTCGTATAACTTTAGCTGCTATGTTGAAACTGTCGTATAACTTTAGTCACTATGCTGAAACTGTCGTATAACTTTAGTCGCTGTGCTGAAACTGTCGTATAACTTTAGCTGCTATGTTGAAACTGTCGTATAACTTTAGTCGCTGTGCTGAAACTGTCGTATAACTTTAGTCACTGTGCTGAAACTGTCGTATAACTTTAGCTGCTATGCTGAAACTGTGTATAACTGTAGATGCTATGTTGAAACTGTCGTATAACTTTAGTCACTATGCTGAAACTGTCGTATAACTTTAGCTGCTATGCTGAAACTGTCGTATAACTTTAGTCGCTGTGCTGAAACTGCGTATAACTTTAGTCACTATGCTGAAACTGCGTATAACTGTAGATGCTATGTTGAAACTGTCGTATAACTTTAGTCGCTGTGCTAAAACTGTCGTATAACTTTAGTCGCTACACTGAAACTATATAACTTTATTTATTGTGCCGGAGCTAAAAAAAAACCTTCCAGTTGGAAAAATAAATAAAAGATTTAAAACATCAAAAAATCTTTTTAAACCACATCATCTTAAATATTCTTGAAACAGCCTCAAAATGAGAACTATCAGACACGTAGAGCAGATGTAAGTTCATTGAACTCATTTTCTGCGGGGTGTGATCAGGGCCCTGTGATGAGTGAAGCGCATTGCTGGAGGAAATTTCCCTGGGGACAGTGTTAGCGTAGCCGTTAGCATAGCCAAGTACTGTTAGCATAAAGCCTCTAAAGCCCAGTGCTACTTTAAATAATCACACACTCTTAAGCACTCCTGCTAACTGTGTGTGTGGTGGTGTTGGGGGGGGGGGGGTCTTTACAAGCCTCTCAAGACAATTACATACAGTATTTTGTATAATTACACCCACGTACCGCTAATAATACCCCACATTTAGCATGTTAGTGTGTGTGTGTGTGTGTGTGTGTGTGTGTGTGTGTGTGTGTGTGTGTTGAACTCTTAGCCTGAACTCTGCATTTGTTTAATTTGAGTAACTTTTTTAATTTGCTGTTATACATAAGAGCTGCATGAGGAGCTCTTGCCTTCATCCTATTTGCATTTAAGAGCAGTTGCAAATGATGTGAGAGCTGTAATGTGTGTGTGAGTGTGTGTGTGTGTGTGTGTGTGTGTGTAGCAGTAAAAGGCCACATCACTGCAGTTCGAAAACAACGAATAAACAAGAACACACAGAAACGGTGGAACTGAATAACGTACATCAGATGTAATGAATAGCTGACTGCCAAAACCAGTGGTTCCCAACCCTGGTTCTGGAGAAACCCCTGCTCTGCCCATTTTAGTGTTTAACACTATTCCCAACACACCTGGTCCGAACGAATTAGCTCATTAACAAGACCTTCCTGGTGCAGGACAGGGGGTCCTCCAGGACCAGGGTTGGGAACCACCATTCTAATTAATCTGATGGTTCTTAAATTGGGGTCCAGGAACCCCAAGGCCAGGGTTCTGTCATGGCCTTGATTTAGATGGACTGCCAGCATTACCAACACGACCAAGCGAATCAACCGTCATGACCAGTCTTGTTGACCATCAGCTTAACCAGCGTAACCAAGGTGGTTGACCAGCATGACCAACATGACCATGCTGGTCCACCAGTATGACCAGCTTTACCAAACTAGTTAACTAGTATGAGGGTGGTAAACCAGCATGGCCAAGCATGATCAAGGAGGTTGACCAGCATCAGCAGATGGAGGAGCCTGATCAGCCTGACCATGATGGTTCACCAATATCTCCAACCTCCCAGTATAACCAGCTTTACTAAACTGGTCAACTAGTATGAGGGTGGTTAATTAGCATGACCAACCTGACCATGATAATCAACCAGTATGACCAAGGTGGTAGACCAGCATGACCAAGCAGGTTGATCAGCATGACCAGCCTGACCACAATGGTCCACCAATATGTCCACCCCCCAGTATAATCAGCTTTACTAACTAGTATGAGGGTGGTTAACTAGCATGGCCAACCCGACCGTGCTAATCAACCAGTACGACCAAGCTGGTTGATCAGCATGACCAGCCTGACCACGATGGTCCACCAATATGTCCAACCCCCAGTATAACCAGCTTTACTAAACTGGTTAAACGGTATAACCAAACTAGACAACCAGTATGACCAGCATTACCAAACTAGTAGACTAGTATGAGGATGGTTAACTAGCATGACCAACCTGACCATGCTAATCAACCAGTATGACCAAGGTGGTTGATTAGCATGACCAGCCTTACCATGATGGACCAATATGTCCAACCCTCCGATATGACCAGTTTTACTAAACTGGTTAAACAGGATAACCAAACTAGGCAACCAGTATGACCAGCATTACCAAACAAGTCAACCAGTATGACCAGCATTACCAAACAAGTCAACCAGTATGACCAGCTTGACAGCTTAGTCCATCAAACTGCTGGTCAAGAAGCTGGGTAACCAGCATAAGAATGAGGAAAACAACCTTCAGAAGAAATGAACAGTGAGTCACGGCACTGTTAGCAGCTCAGCGGAGTGGTTAAATTAATATGACGGTACATTTTTTGCCTAAAATGAAAACAGCTGGATCATATTCATAAAATAAACCTGGGGGGTTTCCCTGGAAGGAGTCCATGAGTGCAGTTTGAGACCCCTATTCTAAAAGAGTAAGCTGAGCATCTGTTAGCTGGAACCGAGCCTGTACTGTGGTGTGTCTTTCATCTCTTCATCCATCCATCTATTCATCCACCCATCCAGCCATTAGTCCATGCTTTCATCTCTCCATCCATCCATCCATTCACCCTTCTATCCAGCCATTGATCCATGCTTCCATCCGTCAATTAATCCATCCATCCATGTTTTCTGCCACCCATCCATCCATCCATCCATCCATCCACCCTTCCATCTAAACCCTTGATCCATGCTTCCATCTATCAATTAATCAAGCAATCCATTCTTCCATATTTTCAGCCACCCATTACTCCATCCATCCATCCATCCATTAGTCCATACTTACATCTCTCCATTCATCAATTAACCCATCCATCCATTAATTAATCCATGCATCCATCCATACATCAATTAACCCATCCATCCATCCATTAATCCATCCATCCATTAATCCATCCATCCATCCATCCCTACATCAATTAATCCATCCATCCATTAATCCATCCATCCATCCATCAATTAATCCATCCATCCATTAATTATTCCATCCATCCATCCCTATATCAATTAATCCATCCATCCATTAATCCATCCATCCATTAATCCATCCATCAATTAATCCATCCATCCATTAATCCATCCATCCATCCATCCATCCATCAATTAATCCATCCATCCATTAATCCATCCATCCATCAATTAATCCATCCATCCATCCCTATATCAATTAATCCATCCATCAATTAATCCATCCATCATTAATCCATCCATCCATCCATTAATCCATCCATCCATTAATCTATCTATCCATCCATCCATCCATCCATCCATTAACCCATCCATCCATCAATTAACACATCCATCCATCAATTAATCCATCCATTCATCCATTAATCCATCCATCCATCAATTAATCCATCCATTCATCCATTAATCCATCCATCCACCCATCCACCTATGCATTCTTACATCCACCCACCCTTCCATCTATTCCTCAGTCCATCATTGCTGTACTGATGTCTGTAAGGCTACAGTGTGTTTACAGTGTTCAGCATTTGGCGTGTATAGACTCTCCTTAGAGAGAGAGAGAGAGAGAGAGAGAGAGAGAGAGACAGAGAGAGAGAGAGAGAGACAGAGAGAGAGAGAGAGAGAGAGAGAGAGGATGGCATGTAGGAATATAGCAAAACGTCACACACAAGGCTTGTACGTGTGTGTGTGTGTGTGTGTGTGTGTAGTGTGTGTATTGTGTGTGTATTGTGTGTGTGTGTGTGTAGTGTGTGTGTGTGTGTGTGTGTGTGTGTAGTGTGTGTATTGTGTGTGTGTGTGTAGTGTGTGTATTGTGTGTGTGTGTGTGTAGTGTGTGTGTGTGTGTGTGTGTGTGTAGTGTGTGTATTGTGTGTGTGTGTGTGTAGTGTGTGTATTGTGTGTGTATTGTGTGTGTGTGTGTAGTGTGTGTGTGTGTGTGTGTAGTGTGTGTATTGTGTGTGTGTGTGTAGTGTGTGTATTGAAGCTGTTTGACCAGCCTAATCCCTCTTTTCCCCTTTAATGAGCTTCTAATCAAAGTGCCATTTCCTATCGCTCTCCTAAAGAGCGCAGAGAAGAAAGGGAGTCAGACAAACACGAGTCAGAACAAAGAGAACGGAGGACAGAACAGACACAAGCCTGACTTTCAGCTGAGGGTACGAGGGTCTTTATAACCCAGCTCTGTCGGAACTAACTGGCTAAATGACAGCACCCCATTCGCCCTCAGAAAATAACACTGTATGAGCCTGAAGCCTTAATGTCTCACTCAGAGAGCAGAGCCGCGGAGCACAGCTCGTATAAACTCCGTGATCTGAAAGAGTCTCAACATGCTAACATGCTAAACTGAACCCAGCAGGCACCAGCCGTCAATCTGACCTCGGAGAGACGCTGAATGTTAGCTGAAAATGAAAGTGCTGTTTGCCTTCAGCAGCCGGAGTCAGAGAGAGCACAATCGGCCTTGCTCTCTCCGGGTGGGTAGATGGCGCTCTCTCCCCTCATCACTTTAGTGTGATGCTGGCTGACACTGGCGTCTGCGAAGTGGCCACTGTTTCTAATAAAGTGGCCAGTGTGTGGAAGCACAAGGTAGGTGTTTCTAATAAAGTGGCCAGTAAGCGGAAGCACAAGGTAGGCGTTTCTAATAAAGTGGCCATTGAGTGGAAGCACAAGGCAGGTGTTTCTAATAAAGTGGCCAGCGAGTGGAAGCACAGGTCAGTGTTTCTAATAAAGTGGCCAATAAGTGGAAGCACAGGTCGGTGTTTCTAATAAAGTGGCCAATAAGTGGAAGCACAGGTCAGTGTTTCTAATAAAGTGGCCAGTGAGTGGAAGCACAAGGTCGGTGTTTCTAATAAAGTGGCCAATAAGTGGAAGCACAGGTCAGTGTTTCTGATAAAGTGGCCAGTAAAGAGCAGTATGGAGGAGGATGAGGGTGTGTTTTGTGTGAGTACACTTCTGATAAGATCACAAGGGGCTGCAGAGAACGAGAAAAAGAAGGAAAACAAAAGAAGGAGGCAGGGCCTGGAGGCCATTACTCAGTGTGTGTGTGTGTGTGTGTGTGTGTGTGTGTGTGTGTGTGTGTGTGCAGCATATGTTGTTGTTGTTTCTATCATCCCGTCTGTGGTCCCAGATGTAGGTTGAAAGGGCTCCCACCTCTATTACTTTTTCTCCCTTCTGTGTGTGTGTGTGTTAGAGGCAGGGTCTCCTCACTGACACCTCCATTAACAGCCCTGTCCATCATCTCCCTTGGCTCCGCCCCTCCCTCCGGATGAGTGACCATGTCATTAATAAACACCTCGCTGACTGACAGCTCACTCAGCCAGTTACGACATCAATCCACAAATGACTGAAAGGTACAAGCTCCCCATCCACCTACTTCACACACACACACACATACATTGACATAAATACTTCCATATCCCGTAATACGTTTGGCTTCAATTCTGGACTTAACTGGAACATCAGAGCTGCAGTACTCACACTGTACATCTGTCCACGCTGCACCAGCTGCCTGACCATTACCACGGTACTCAGCATTAAGAGACTCAGGGGTCAGATCGGGGGGCAAAATCACCTGATCGGGACGTCCCTTATGTTGATATACGTCTAAAAACAGGCTATTTCAAATAAGCTGTCTCTGAAATCGGTATATTGTCACATAGCAGAAACCACCACAAAGAGAAGTCCCGCATTTCCCGTACTGTTTGTAATGGCACTGATCCACCAGGCAGTCTGGTATTGAGAGTTACGGCCTCTAATCTGAATGAGGAACTCTCTGTTCCCTGTTCAAGTACCTGTCTCCATTCCCCCCTCAATACAGCACCTATGGCAACATGAGGGTTCTCTGTGAGCCTCATTATATGAAGAAGAATTTCTCACCCAACAAAGCTCACAGCGTCCATCCTCAATCATCATTCAGCCCAGCCCACATGTGTGGACTCGCACAATGCACAGAAACAGAAACTTAAAGATATAAGCAAAAAATGTCCAAATACTTATGGACACCCCTTCTAATGAACGCTTTCAGCAAATGCACAAACACATACAGCTAGTCTAGTCCCTGTAGAGAAGCACTGCCAATAGAATAGGACTCTCTGAAGCAGATCAATAAACATGAACCTATTGGCACCATGCTGCCTAATGTCAGGCGTGGGCTAGAGGAGGGGTATAAAGCCCCCCAGCAGCTTTGATCTGTGGAGCAGATGATTTACTGTGTTTGCTGGAATGATGGATGGTGGAGCTGGAAGTATCCAGGTGAGGTGGTGATCATCCAACATCTTGACCTCACTAAGGCTCTTATCACTGAATGCAATCAAATCCTCACAGCAATGCTCTCAACTCCAAAATCTAGTAGAAAGCCGTATCGCAGCAACAGTTACTCCAACAAAAGCAGGATCAGCTCTTCCTCTTCAGTTCAGTTTAGAGGTAACAGTGAAAAGTGAGCAGGTGTCCCAATACTTTTGTCCATACATTATAAGTGTGGAGCAGATGATTAACTGTGTTCTCTGGAATGATGGATGGTGGTGTTCCATCCAGTACTTTTGGGATGAGTTGGAGGGTTGGGGTTGAGCTGGGGCGGTGATCATCCGTCCGACATCCTGACCTCCTTAACACTCTTGTAGCTGAATGCAATCAAATCCTCACAGCAATGCTCCAAAGCAATCTAGCAGAAAGCCTTCTTCCATGGACAGTAGAGACAGTTACTCCAACAGTTACTCCAAAAGCAGGATCAATCTTTTTAATACCCTTAAGTTGGGAAAAAACAATGAATGAACAGGTGTCCCAATACTTTTGTCCATTTAGTGGAACAGTGGATGCTAGATGTCAAACTGTGTTTATCTGAGAGTTTGTGGGACGTACGTGGAAGTGAGAAAGCGTGAACCTCAAACCAACCTCCTCCTTCAAAAGAACCTCCATCAGAACCAAATCAGAGCTAGAGAACAGCTCAATTCCCAAACCCCTAAACTGTGACTGTCTTCACTCCTTCTATTTACATTCTCACAAATTTGCATAAACACCACCCACTAGAGAAAGCCCTAGTTAAAGCCAGTGAATCAAAGCGTACAAAGTGACGATACCTTACAGTAGAGCTGGGCAATATGACAATATTTTATCGTATCGTGATAAATTTTGTTATTGTGATAACAGTAAGCTTTTCTCAGCATATGGAGGAGACTGTTAGTGCTTAATAAACATCTACTGAGCAGCTGCAGGTTTTATTACCAACAGTGGAATTAGACTGGGGTAATTAGATGAAGAGCAGCAGATATTATAGAGTATTAATCACTGTATTCAGTACAGGAGAGGATCTGAATAGTATTTTTTTTTAAATCTGTCGCTTCTGATGTTTTTAGTCTGTGATGGTGAAATATATCGTGATAAATATCGTGTATCGTGGAAAAAAATACGGCTTTAAATATCGTAATATTCTGTACGGGAGAATATCTGAATAGTATTTTTTCAAGAAGCTACTGATGTTTTTAGTCTGTGATGGTGACATATATCGTTAAAAATACGTCTTTAAATATCGTGATATAGTATTTTTTACCATATCACCCTAGTCAAGTCAATCAAAGCCAGCGAATCAGTACACAGTGACGATACCTTTCAGTAGAGCTGGGCAATATGACGATATTTTATCATGACAAATTTGTTAATATATAAATCACTGTATTTCTGCACGGAAGAATATCTGAATAGTATTTTTTCAAGAAGCTACTGATGTTTTTAGTCTGTGATGGTGACATATATAATAAAAATACGTCTTTAAATGTTGTGATATAGTAATTTTACCATATCACCCTAGTCAAGTCCTAATCAAAGCCAGCAAATCAGTACAAAGTAACGATACCTTTCAGTAGAGCTGGGCAATATGACGATATTTTATCGTATAAATCGTTGAATAAAGAAATTTATTGAATAAAAATCACTGTATTCAGTACGGGAAATGATCTGAATAGTATTTTTTTAAGAATCTGTCGCTACTGATGTTTTTAGTCTGTGATGGTGAAATATATCGTAATAAATATCGTGTATCGCGGAAAAAAAATACGGCTTTAAATGTTGTGATATAGTAATTTTACCACATCACCCTAGTCAAGTCAATCAAAGCCAGAGAATCAGCACAAACTGACGATACCTTTCAGTAGAGCTGGGCAATATGACGATATTTTATCGTATAAATCGTTGAATAAAGAAATTTGTTGAGTATAAATCACTGTATTCAGTACAGGAAATGATCTGAATAGTATTTTTTTAAGAATCTGTCGCTACTGATGTTTTTAGTCTGTGATGGTGACATATATCGTAATAAATATTGTGTATCACAAAAAAAAAGTCTTCAAATATCGTGATAGTACTAGTATTTCTACCATATCGCCCAGCCCTACCTATCAGGAGAATTTGGTGTTGTGGATACTGGAGAGCAGCTCACTGGAGAGCAGTCGGACTCCGGACTAGCTGTGGGGATATGGGTTGGTATGCTTAAAGCCTCTTAAATCCAAGGTTACACCAGAGTCACCACTGCTAAATGTGATGAGTCAGCAATTCACTTTCGGAGACACACTGACAGCAGCTGGTGGGCTGGATATGGAGAGGATGTATTGGGCGGTTCTAAAGAACTCTGACATGCTTTTATATTCCGGTTATTAGACTTTGATTTAATTGACGTTAAACTGCTTCAGTGCCCACCTTCATCCTCTTCCAAGATCACCCTCAGACTTGCTACAGCCTTAAAAACTCCAACCTTGAACCTCAAACCTTCCTTCCTTACAAAACCTTCCCACTAACCACCCCCCAGCTGAACAATCACCCTAAAAAAAGACCACCCGAACACTAAAACAGACCCTGTTGCAGTTACTCATTATAGGAGCCTGTGTCAACGTGAAGCGTCCCTCCCCTGTCCCAGTGGGCCTGGACATTCTCTCTGATCTCGGTCTAATTCTGGATTAAAAGCCACCTCACTGGTACAGAAAATTCAATATCAGTTGGCGAAGGTTTTCCTCGATGAAAGCCGCTGTTCCATGCGGCGTGCCTCAGGGCTCAATTTTAGGTCCAACCCTGTTTCATTTGTACATGCATCTCCTTGGAGAAATTATGCAAGCAGCTCGGATTTTATTTTAGCAGCTATGTGGGAGATGCTCAGCTCTGTGTGTATATGAGAAGATGGAGCAAAATTAATTGCTTGCATTGACTGAATTAATATGTATGTGAGCAGCGTAATGGTTACAAGAATCGAACCCCACAGGCAGATCCTAAAAAAAAAAAAGCGTTATATCATGAAAACCTCATGTTCTTCAGTAGAGGGAGAAAAAAAAGCTTCGGAACTTTCAATGTAAGTCGATGTAAAAAGAATTTATTCCACATGAGTTTGGAACGTTTCTATTGGTCCATGATTATACATATTTTGATTCATGTGAAGTCCGAAAGTGAAAACTAAAGGTAACAATAAACTCGGAGGAAACCATCATTTTCTTAGCTTCCAGGCCCACATCAGCTATGTCAGCTCCGCAGCATTCGGCCAATGAAAACCCTCGGCCTTGGCTGCGGGAGAAGGGCTTGTTCAGAACGCAGCAGTGTGTCCGCTAGCTAAATCCAGATTGAGAGTACATATCACACCAGCTTAGAGGTCCTTACTCTGCCTGGCTTTTAAATTCAGGGCGGATTTTTAAATCCTTTTACAGGTTGGAAATCCTGCAGTGGATTTGCACCTGCTTATATGTCAGTCATGCTTGTACGGTTCTACCAGTGCAGGACTGTTATCCAGTCCGGAGTGAGATCTAAGGCTTTGTGGTCCCTGTTTGAGGAGCGGTTTGCCAGACGACTTGAGGGCCTTTCAATCATCGCTGTCAAAGCGAAAACCGAGCCCGTCTGTAGACTGTGTTTACTTATGTTTACTTACCCCCCCATCATCATCGTCATCTTACAGAAGGACCATTTAGTACCCAATACGTGAGCCAGCCGATGTAACTAGCATGCTGGTCCACTCCCTTGACTGTATTAACTAGCCTAGCATGCTACTGGTTAGCCAGCCACCCCCCCCCCCCCACCCCTTTCGTTACAGTGTGTTTTATCTAGTGGTTAAGCCGTTTAATTCCAGGAATTTCATCAAACAGAGCTGAGTTTGCTGAATTTACAGACTATGAACGGCATAAAGTCCCAACAGCAATGTGAAAGACTAGTGGAGAGCTGGACGAGACATGAGAGCTGTGATTGGCCGTCGAGGTTATTTCACCATAGTGATTTCTGAATGCTCTCAGAGTTCAGATATTAGTACTGTGATTAAATCTGAATAATAACTTCTTTGCATCATAATTATTATCATCATTTATTTGAGCAGTTGTTTTTGAGCAGTTGTCATTTCTGCAAATCAATAAATGCTCTAAATAGGAATATTTTTTATTATATATATGTATATATATATATATATATATATATATATCAAATAATTATATATATATAAAATTCTTTTTTATAAATTAATTAAAAAGCTTATTTGTTTTGTACTGTCTTTTACTACGTTTGGACCTCGAGTCTTCATCAGGCAAATATCCAACTGAATCCAAACCTAAATCAAGGGAAAACAGCTTCACCTATACACCGGTTCTGACATCACAGTTTACCCGCCCACCAGCACTGACAATCCCTGATCCTCAATTTGGGACCAATATTTTTGTGTTGTTCCAGTTCATGTGAAAGAGAGGAGCTCTGGACGTCTCTCTCTCTTTCCTTTCCCTTCTTTAGGTCAGTGGTTCTCAACCATGGCCCTCGGGGACCCCATGCTCTGCAAATTTTAGTGTTTACCCTGATCCAGCTAATCAGCTAATTAACAAGCCGTTCCTGTGTTGGCAGTGGAGTGTTCGAGTGGGAAACCACTGCAAAGTGAAGGGCAATGGGGGTCCTCCAAGACCAGAGGTCATGAACCTCAGTAAAACTTGGTGTAGTCATGGATGATCAGTTATCGTTCTCAAGTCATGTTGCAAACATAACTCGGTCATGCAGATTTGACTACTGCAGCTCTCTTCTGGCTGGTCTCCCTCTGCGCACCATCAGACCCCTGCAACTTATCCAGAGCACATTGGTCTGCTGCTTTCTCTCTTCACTGTAGCTTCCTGTAGCTGCTGCCCAGGTCATCAGATTCAGACCCCTGACTCTGGCCTACAAAGACTGGACCAGCCAGCCCCTCCGTACTTGATGGCGATGGTCAAAAGCCGATCTGCACCAAGAGCCCTTCCAGCTTCAAGTACGGCTCGGCTCGACCCGCCATCCTTTAAGATCCACGAAAGACGAGCGTCCAGACTTTTTACTGTCCTGCACCGAAGTGGTGGAACGAACTTCCCCTGGGTGTCCAAACAGCAGAGTCCAACGCTCACTGTCCTCAAACCCAGACTGAAGACCCTCCTCTTCTGAGAGTACTCAGACGAAGAGAAGAGTATTATGGTCTCCATATTGACTTGTGTTTAGTAGAGTCTAAGATTAGAGGAGCTTTGAATTATTAGTCTATTTAAACTAGCTGAGGTTTTTCTTCACTTTTGTAAGTCTCTCTGGAGAAGAGCGTCTGCTAAATGCTGTAAATGTAAAATGTAAAACTGAAAAAGCTGAAAACCTCAGACAGAGAACATCCTCCACTACCTATATTCGGAGTAAACGGCAGTAGGGGACTTGGGGGGTTGTTAGCCGGTCGGTGGACTGAGCTTACTGATGGTTCTGTTAGAAAATACATCTTTCCTTTTTACTCTTTTTATCTCCTTCTGATAGAAAACACTCGGAACTGCAATAAATAAACAAAGGGTGCATCATAAATATTGACTTGAATTCGGCCGGCATCCAAATAGCAGCCTTCAGTTCTTTCTATTTCCATAATCTGAGCTCTGCCATGCTGTGTAAGAAAGCTGTACACACACAAACACACACACACACACACGTACACCTACACACATGGACCAAGGAGGATAAGAAATCCATATACACACACACACACACACACACACACAAAATCTCTATATAGTCTATACAGTCAAAGGAAAAAATGAGGACACCCCATTAAAAAGCTTTGTCTTTCGGAACATCTGGAGGTGATCTAACTAAACTCACACACCTGAAGAAACGTCTATAATCACCCCCCCCCCCCCCCCCACACACACACACACGTATTACTCCATCAAATGTGAAGAATCAGACTCAGGAGCAGAACATCATCTGCAGATGATCAGAACTTGGTTGGAGTCTGGAGTCTTATTTAAACCACAGATGTTTAGTCTGGTCTGATCTTGATTGATGGTTGAAGTGAGTGGTGCAGAAAATCACCACCATGGCCAGATCCAGAGAGCTCTCCGAGGCCTTCAGAAAGAAGGCTGTAGATGTAGATGCTGCCCTCATAGACAGACGGCTGTACATATGCATTTCTGGACAAGCTGAGAGCTCTACCAGAAGCTTGATCTGAAGGTATGTGGGCTGAGGTGGTAGAGTAACACTACAGGATTTTACACTAATATGACTCTATGGGTTCTGCAGCGTTACACAGCAGCAGTTCTGGAGAGAGGTTCTCCTCCTGCAGCTCCACCACCAAACCTCCACAGTGCAGTAGCAGCAGCAGCGTTCCGGCCCGGAGTGGGAATGACGGAGAGGCCGCTCTCCCCCTGTTAGAGTCAGTGGAGGAGCATCAGCATGACTCTGAAGCTGATCATTTAAAGCACAGTCAGGAGGATGGGGAGTGGTTGTGTGGTTGGAGGCTGGGTTTCGATTCCTGGTCTGGGTGACTATGCTGCACTACATCAATAAGACCAATAAGTCCTTGGGCAAGACTCGTAACACTACATCGGCCTGGTAAGTCGCTCTGGATAAGAGTGTCAGCTAAATGCCATAAATGTAAATGGTTGTTCACGTTACTGGTGAGTGAGGGTCTCAGGAGGGCTCGGCTGAATGTAGCCGATTCTCAATCTCTTAAAATGAACTGGATCAGCTCCAATCCCAACCCTCTGGACAGGATCAGCATGTCCTTAAAATTCACGACGAAATATTCAGCTATAAAAATTCAATTACCGACAAAACGCAACAGGAACGCCTCTGATTTGTGAATGACCTTCATTCGCTTCATCATGAAGAGTTTAATTGTTTTTCAGCAGTCTAGGCCTCTGTCCAATTCCATTTCTCTGAAGTTGATTGAACTCGTAAAGACATTTTGTTTTAACATCCAAATTGACCAAAACAAAAACAATCTTCCTTTGTAATTAATTTCCCTCTCCTGTGTGCCGGACCCTGGCATCCTCAAACTGGGGGCTGCTTGGACCCGGGAATGCCCAGTGAAGCTTTCCAGAACTGTAACTTCTTTATTTTCAGAAATCAAACCAAGTTATTCCCCCCTGTGGTCCGTTCGGAGGAGCTGTGTTTGTAATAGTGCTGTCAAAGCGAGCTCCAGGCTTTTGATGACAGGGTTGTGGGTTCGATACCCGGGGTTGTGGGTTCGATTTTAGTTCATTTTCATCAACCTCACAAACACACACACACAATGCATGGCCTTTAAAGTTCCCCACTCACACACATCTAGTGTGTGACCCTGAAAGGTAAAGGAGTGGCATACATCCAATACACACATACACACACACACACACACACTGAGGTGACATTTGATAATGAGAGTCCTGAGAATAGTTGTGGTGTTAATGAAGGACTGACCCTGCCAGAACAACCTCTCTTACACACACACACACACACACACACACATTTGTAAAGCACGAATAAGGATGATGATGATGATGATGATGATGAAGGTAGAGTTGAGAAGTGTCAGCAGCATCCAGCAGCCGCAGTGGTTAGACAAACTCAGTGAAACATGACGCTTAGGTGCATTGATTTGAAATAGACCCCAGCAGACATCAGACATCAATTGGACATCAGAAAGACGTTAGAGTCTAACATCAGACAGACATTTCATTTTTGTTGAAAAAGAAAATCGCATTAACTTTGTCGACTTCGTCAGACAGACGTTACATTTTGGAGGGAAATATAAGCCATATATCCTCTAAAATAGTGTTGGGTAAACATCAAGCTCTAACGTTAGACAGACGTTAGATTTCGGAGGGGATTCAGAGTCACATATCCATTACAAACCAACATTAGGTAAACATCAAGCTCTAACGTTAGACAGACGTTAGATTTCAGAGGGGATTCAAAGACACATCCACTACAAACCAACACTGGGTTAACATCAATCTCTAACGTTAGACAGACGTTAAATTTCGGAGGGGATTCAAAGACACATCCACTACAAACCAACATTAGGTTAACAACAAGCTCTAACGTTAGACAGACGTTAGATTTCAGAGGGGATTCAAAGACACATCCACTACAAACCAACATTAGGTTAACATCAAGCTCTAACGTTAGACAGGCGTTAGATTTCGGAGGGGATTCAAAGACACATCCACTACAAACCAACATTAGGTTAACATCAAGCTCTAACGTTAGATAGACGTTAGATTTCGGAGGGGATTCAAAGACACATCCACTACAAACCAACATTAGGTTAACATCAAGCTCTAACGTTAGATAGACGTTAGATTCTGGAGGGAAATATAAGCCACATATCCTCTAAACAACAGTGTTGGATAAACATCAAGCTCTAACGTTAGACAGACGTTAGATTTCGGAGGGGATTCAATGTTGCATATCTGTTAAACTCAGCACTGGGTTTACGTCACTCTCCAACATTCTACAGAAGTTACATTTTTTGACAGAAATCAAAGTCACATATCCGTCAAAAAGCAATACTGGGTTGACATCAAGCTCGAAAATCAGACAGACCTTTGAATTTTGATTACTGAATACCATGATTTAAATCCAAAAATACATCAATGTCTGACAACGTTAAAATTTCACATTGTGTGGATGCAAAAACTAGAACATTTAGCCGATGTTGGTTTTTCGTCTTAATACCTCACGACTGAATGTTGGTATTTTACGTCTATATGATGTTGACATGACATCTAGAAAATGAAGATATCAACGTCTGCTATCATCACTAGTTTACATCAATTCGACGTTGGAATTAGACGTTGTCCTGACGTTGAACTTTGGTCACCGGCAACCAGATATCAACATCTATCAACATTGGTGGCCAGCTGAGACAAGACAACACACTGTTGCTTCAATGGATTCAGAGAGGTTCAGTTTTTATCAGTGTTTTGTAAAACTCTTCCATACCAGCAACGGTTGCTATGGAGGGACACATTAGTGGGCGGAGCTTGAAGAGTGGAATGAGGTCAGCATTTGGTAAATGTTTGCTTTTAACACAAAACTGCTATTTGCTAATCATTCTGGTATGACTTGTATATTGTTGGTCCCCACAATGAGATAAATACTCACGTCCTAAACACACACACACCATCAATTATCTGTCATTTCTGAAGGTCACAACCATCCTTCAGCATGTCACTCAACTGTGTCACCAACACACACACACACACATACACACACACACACACACACACACACAGATACACACACCTGTTACAGAACCTATGGAGCTCGCTAACAGAACCCACGTCTTACTGTATCCCGGTGCTGAGGCTGTTCTGAGGTTCTCACACCAGAACCTTTGTGAAAAACCAATTTTGCTGGAAACTTCTGTCTCCACCCTATTTGTCCTAGAACCTACTATATGTGTTCTAGAACCCTTTGCCACTGCCTTGTCTACATTCTAAAAAAGGTCTGTCTCCACTGTGTCTGTCTTAGAACCTTCAATATCTGCCACAGCTCATGTTCTAAAATCGTCTCGTTCTAGCATGTTGTGTCTCCATTCTAGAACTGTCACTGCCATGTTCCCTTTCAAACTTCTGTATCCACCATGTTTGTCTTAGAACCTTCTACATCTCTGTTCTAAAACTTCTTTCTAGAACCTTGTATCTCTGTTCTAGATCATTTTGTCTCTGCCTTGTTCACATCTCTATCTGTTCTGAAGAGAACATTCTGTCTCTGCACTGTCCCAATTGTTTATTTCCATTTCTTTATTCCATTTGTCCTAGAACCTTCTGTGTCTGTCCTAGAACTGTATATGCCACTGTCTTGTCCCTGTCTTAGAATAAGACCTGTCTAAGTCTCTGTCTAAATTTTTAAGCTTTGTATTAATGGATTGTCCCCATTCTTCTACCACTTTCCATTCTGTCTGTTGTAGAACCCTATTTGTGTCCACCCTATTTGTCTAGAACCTTTTGTTAACTAAACAGATCTATCTTGTCTCACCTTTTGTTTTCACCCTTTCTATCATAGAACCTTTAGTCTGTTAGGGATCTATCTGTACTTGCCATGTCCCTATTCTAAAACACTCTTTCTCCACCCTTTCAATTCAAGAACATTTTGTCCCTGTTCTAGATATCTCACTGCACTGTCCCCATTCCAAAACATCCAGTCTCCACCTTTTTTTTTATCCTAGAACCTTTAGTCTCTGTTAGAGATCTATCTGTACCTGACCCTATTCTAAAACACTCTTTCTCCACCTTTTCAATTCAAGAACATTTTGTCTCTGTTCTACATATCTCACTGCACTGTCCCCATTCCAAAACATCTAGTCTCCACCTTTTTTTTTTATCCTAGAGCCTTTTTTTCTCTGAGATCTATCTGTACCCGACCCTATTTTAAAACACACTTTCAATTCCAAATTAATTTGTATCTGTTCTAGATGTATTGGTCACTGATTTATCCCCATTCCAAACCCCTTCTGTCTCCAGTCTGTCTCTCTTAGAACCTTTTTATTTGTCCTCTGTCTCTGCTCTACAGGTCTGTAGAACCTACAGGAGGTTTAATTAGTGCTGCTTCTGAGGGCTGAAGTCCCAGAGTACAGACGACTTCAAATAGAGCTCAAAGAAATAGTTCAAATCATAACACACACACACACACACACACACACACACACACACACTGCAGTGGTAGAACTGTGTGGTGTGTGTGTGTGAATATGACCTGGGCTGCTGTCCTTTTTGCTGGGCTTTATGATGCAGATGAAGCTCTAATGGATTTGGCCGCTGTATTGTCCTGCTGGCAGGAAGGCCTTTCTACAGGAGAAAGGACAAAACGGATTTTACCAGCCAGAGCAAGACACAGGAACCATGCCAACACACACACACACACACACACACACACACACACACACATTATATGCTTTATTTGTTTCTATTAAAAAGCAGAGTGGGAAGCGAATGCTCTGTGTGTGTGATCCAGGTTCCGAGTTCATTAAAAACGACACAGTTCATTTAAGCCGTTCAATTCAAGGACAAAAAGGAAGCAGGGTCTTTTCCGAGTTACGGAAGCCCCCCGTCATCGCTGAGATGCAGCGGAATTGGGCCACAATTGGGCCAGATGTTTAGATTTTTACTTTTGCGAAGATCTCCAAACACCAGGTCTATAAGATCGCAGTAAAACACTGTGTCCAAATATTTATGGACACCCCTTGTAACGAATGCACTTAGCTACTTTCAGTTGCACCCACTGCTGACACAGATGTGCAAATGCACACACTCACTCACACACACACACACACACACACACACAGCTTCCCTGTATTGCCAATAGAATAGGACTCTCTGAAGCAGATAAATAAACATGAGCCTATTGGCTCCATGCTGCCTAATGCCAGGTGTGGGCTAGAGGGGTATAAAGCCCCCCAGCAATGATGAGCTGTGGAGCAGTGGAAGAACTGTGTTCTCTGGAATTTTGAATACCCCTAAACTGCTCTAGCTTGAATGGGTGGGGCTAAACTGCTGTAGGCTGAATGGGTGGAGCAAAAACTGCTGTAGACTGAATGGGTGGGCTAAACTGCTGTAGACTGAATGGGTGGGCTAAACTGCTGTAGGCTGAATGGGTGGAGCAAAAACTGCTGTAGACTGAATGGGTGGGCTAAACTGCTCTAGCTTGTATGGGTGGGGCTAAACTGCTGTAGACTGAATGGGTGGGGCTAAACTGCTGTAGGCTGAATGGGTGGGGCTAAACTGCTGTAGGCTGAATGGGTGTGGCTAAACTGCTGTAGGCTAAATGGGTGGAGCAAAAACTGCTATAGGCTGAATGGGTGGGCTAAACTGCTCTAGCTTGAATGGGTGGAGCTAAACTGCTGTAGGCTGAATGGGTGGGGTGTTCTCTGGAATGATGGTGGTGGAGCTCCATCCAGTACTTTTAGGATAAGTTGGGGATGATGAGGTGGCGTGGTGATTATCATCTAACATCCTGATCTCACTAAAGCTCTTGCAACTGAATGCAACCAAATCCTCACAGCAATGCTCCTCTAAAATCTAGTAGAAAGTAAATCCTGGATAGTAGAGACAGTTACTCCAACAAAGGCAGGATCAGCTCTTTTTAATACCCATGATTTTAGAAGAAACAATGAATAAGTGCAATAAGTGTCCCAATACTTTTGTCAATATAGTGTATGTGATGATTATACACACTGTTGTTTTTTTACAGCTCTGATTTCTTCATTGTAGGTGAGTAGGTGACTGGACCTCATCTCCTGTGGAGAACAGAGCTGAACAGATGTTTGAACAGCACTCCCGCCTCCAGAGTCCAGACGCTACAGATGGAGCGCAGAAATGAAAAAGGGCTGTCTTTGTTCTCGGGGTGGACATTACAAGGTGTGACCGTGATTAGATGAGTCGGCGGAGACAGGTGTGCGGGGAGGAGATTTGAGGATCTGGAGGTTCTGATAAACCTGATAGATCACCAGTTGTGGTCAATCAACCAAGACATGTCTGGCGCTGCGTTCGTTTTAGCAGTGGAGCTACAAGGCTAATGTAGCTCATATGTAATGCAAGTCTATGTTAGGATGGTGTTAACTGTACGGGTGGGGCTAAACTGCTGTAGGATGAATAGGTGAGCTAACCTGCTACAGCCTGACAGGGTGGAGCAATACTTACATGGACTGAATGGGTGGAGCTAAACTGCTGTAGGCTGAACGGGTGGGGTTAAACTGCTGTAGGCTAAATGGGTGGGGCTAAACTGCTGTAGGCTGAATGGGTGGGCTAAACTGCTGTAGGCTGAATGGGTGGGCTAAACTGCTCTAGCTTTAATGGGTGGGGCTAAACTGCTCTAGCTTTAATGGGTGGAGCTAAACTGCTGTAGGCTGAATGGGTGGGGCTAAACTGCTGTAGGCTGAATGGGTGGGGCTAAACTGCTGTAGACTGAATAGGTGGGGCTAAACTGCTGTAGGCTGAATGGGTGGGCTAAACTGCTCTAGCTTTAATGGGTGGGGCTAAACTGCTGTAGACTGAATAGGTGGGGCTAAACTGCTGTAGGCTGAATGGGTGGGGCTAAACTGCTGTAGGCTGAATGGGTGGGGCTAAACTGCTGCAGGCTGAATGGGTGGGGCTAAACTGCTGCAGGCTGAATGGGTGGGCTAAACTGCTGCAGGCTGAATGGGTGGGCTAAACTGCTGTAGGCTGAGCAGGTCGGCTAAACTGCTGCAGGCTGAATGGGTGGGGCTAAACTGCTGCAGGCTGAATGGGTGGGGCTAAACTGCTGTAGGCTGAGCAGGTCGGCTAAACTGCTGTAGGCTGAATGGGATCTTCATGTGCAGTGTCAGTATTGGAGCTCCTGCTTAGTGAATGGACTTCTCCTCGGGCTCGTTAAGGTGTAGAAAAGTGTTCATAAATATTCCTGTTCGTTAACCTCAGCGCCCTTTAAAGCCTGCGTTCAGTGGGTGGTGGTGGGTGGTGGTGTGTAGCAGACAGGTGTGCGCAGGGTCATCTGGTACAGTAACTGACGGCTGCTCTGCAGTGGTCTGATTGGCTGTTAATGATGTTATTTTTAGTTGCATGGTTAGTAATGTGACCTGTGAGATAGAGAGGACTCGCTCTGCTGAAATACCTGCAACTGAAAACATGAATAATTCATCAGTTACACTGAAAAACACAGCGAGCGCAAGAGCCGGAGAGATTCCAGATCAAGAGAAGAGAGAAGGAGCAAGGTTAAAGCGTCTGCAGTGCTGATGATAGTGCACACACACACACACACACACACACACACATACACACACATACATATACACACACACATACACATA